>NC_091187.1:27693831-27951536 GCF_040958095.1 Procambarus clarkii
TCAGTAATTGGCATATTTTCGGTATAAAAAGTCGTTATTTTAAACAGCGAATACGTGCAGAGAGCCAGAATTTGGCTTCGAAATATGGCTCAAGCGTCGAATTTGGAGTGTTTTAGATTTTTTGAAAACTGCAGGGTGAGACTGGTCAAAATGTGACCTATCGCTGCTCTCAGTAATTGGCATATTTTCAGTATAAAAATTCGTAATTTCAAACGGCGATTACATGCAGAGAGCCAGAATTTGCCTCCAAAATATGGCTCAAGCTTCGAATTTGGGATGTTTGGGATATTTTAAAAACTTCAGGGAGGGTTTGAGCAAAATGTGACCCATCTCTTCTCTCAGTTATTAGCATATTTTCGGTATAAAGTCGTAATTTCAAACGGCGAAATTTCTCTACGTGCAGAGAGCCAGAATTTTCCTCCAAAATATGGCTAGAGCGTAGAATTTCGGATGTTTGGGTTGTTTTAAAAATTGCAGGGAGGGTTTGGGCAAAATGTGGTCCATCGCCGCTTTCAGTAATTGTCATATTTTCTGTATAAATAGTCGTAATTTCAATCTGCGAATACGCGCAGAGAGCCAGAATTTGGGTCCAAAATATGGCTCAAGGGTCGAATTTGAGATGTTTGGGATACTTTGAAAACTGTAAGGGAGAGTTCAGCAAATTGTGACCCATCGCCACTCTCAGTAATTGGCATATTTTCGGTATAAAAAGTCGTTTTTTGAAACTGCGAATACGTGCAGAGAGCCAGAATTAGGATCCAAAATATGGCTCAAGCGTCGAATTTGGAGTGTTTTAGATTTTTTGAAAACTGCAGGATGAGACTGGTCAAAATGTGACCTATCGCTGCTCTCAGTAATTGGCATATTTTCGGTATAAAAATTCGTAATTTCAAACGGCAATTATATATTCAGAGAGCCTTAATTTGCCTTCAAAATATGGATCAAGTTTCGAATTTGGGATGTTTGGGATATTTTAAAAACAGCAGGGAGGGTTTGGGCAAAATGTGGTCCATCGCCGCTTTCAGTAATTGGCATATTTTTTGTATAAAAAGTCGTAATTTCAATCTGCGAATACCAGCAGAGAGCTAGACTTTGGGTCCAAAATATGGCTCAAGGGGCAAATTTGGGATGTTTGGGATATTTTGAAAACTTCAGAAGGGTTTGAGCAAAATGTGACCCATCGTCGATCTCAGTAATTGGCATATTTTCGGTATAAAAAGTCGTTATTTGAAACTGCGAATACGGAAAATAATGAACATTTTAGTTAATTCTAATAAAAACACATTGATTTTTATCATTTGCATTGGAAACAACATTCTTATATGTCCTTTCTATGATCTAAATCTTACGAAACCTCGCTTTATGATTTAAAATTTAAATCCTCAAATTTGGTAATATAGTGATTTTTTTCACGTTTTTCATTTAGTGTGACTTTACGTAAATATATTCGTTTTTACCAATATTTCGATACTACTTCAAGTTTTCTCACGATATTTGATTTTGCTCTCAAATCTCAGAATTTCGCATAATATTGCATTTTTTAGGCAAGTTTTCTTGTATTTTGTTTTGTACTAAAAATCAATAACAATATTTTGACGTTTATGATCCCCTTTTCCTTTATGCGATTTAAACAAAATATCATCGAAATAGGCAATGATTTTCCGGTTTCAAGGTTTTTGTGAATTTTCAGTTTATTGTTATTAATTCATTAAATATACGATAAAAAACGATGCGACCACATAATTGATTAGAATTTATCTTAAATACTTCATTTTCAATCTAGTATATGTTTCTGGTTAAAATACTGAGTAAGATATTGAAAAGGGGGAAAAGTTCTGTTTCATTGTATATATCGACGTTTCAGCCGGATTAGAGCGGTTTTACGTGTACATATATTCCATCGGAAATATAAACGGAAAATCAGGAACATTTTAGTTACTTCTAAGGAAAACGCATTGATTTTTATCATTTGTATTGGAAACAACATTTTTATGTCTTTTCTAGGATCTAAATATTACGAAACCTTGCTTTATGATTTAAAGTTAAAATCATCATATATGGTAATATAGTGAATTTTTTCACGTTTCCACGAAGTGTGATTTTACGTAAATATATTCGTTTTTACCAATGTTTCGATACTACTTCATGTTTTCTCACGATATGTGATTTGACCTTTAAATCTCAGAATTTCGCATAATATTGCAAGAAAACTTGCTTAGAAAAGCAAGTTTTCTTGCATTTTGTTTCGTACTAAAAATCATCGAATTTAGCAATATTTTGACGTTTATAATCCCTTTTTCTTTTTATGCGACTTAAACAAAATATCATCGAATTAGGCAATGATTTTCCGTTTTTCAACGTTTTTGTGAATTTTCCGTTTATTGTTATTAATTAATTAAACATACGATAAAAATGATGCGACCACATAATAGATTAGAAATTAACCTTAAATACTTCATTTTTAATAAACTATTTGTTTGTCGGTAAAATACAGAGTATGATATTAAAAAGGGGAGAAGTTTTCTTTTTAATGAATATATCGACGTTTCAGCTGGATTAGAGCGGTTTTACGTGTACATTTCCCATCGGTAATAAAAACCGAAAATCAGGAATATTTTAGTTAATTCTAATGAAATCACATTGATTTTTATCATTTGTATTGGAAACAACATTTTCAATTAAAATAGGATCAAGGATCTAAATAACACAAAACAATAATACAATAATTTCAAGGATCTAAATAATACAAACCTCGCTTTATGATTTAAAGTTAAAATCCTCAAATTTGGTAATATAGTGACTTTTTTCACGTTTTTCATGTAGTGTGATTTTACGTAAATATATTCGTTTTTACCAATGTTTCGATACTACTTCATGTTTTCTCATGATATGTGATTTGACCTTTAAATCTCAGAATTTCGCATAATATTGCAAGAAAACTTGCTTAGAAAAGCAAGTTTTCTTGCATTTTGTTTCATACTAAAAATCATCGAATTTACCAATATTTTGACGTTTATCATCCCCCTATTCCTCTATGTGATTTAAACAAAATATCATCGAATTAGGCAATATTTTGCCGTTTTTTCACGTTTTTGAGAATTTTCAGTTTATTGTTATTAATTCAATATATATATACGGTAAAAATTATGCAAACACATAATTGATTAGAAATTAACCTTAAATACTTCATTTTCAATCAAGTATTTTGTTTCTCGTTACAATACTGAGTAAGGTATTGAAAAGGGGAGAAGTTCTGTTTTTATTGCATATATCGACGTTTCAGCGGATTTGAACGGTTTTACGTGTCCGTTCCATCGGTAATATAAACGGAAAATCAGGAACATTTTATTTAATTCTAATGAAAACACATTGATTTTTATCATTTGTATTCGAAAGAACATTTTTATATGTTTTTTTTTCTAGGATCTAAATATTACGAAACCTCGCTTTATGATTTGAAATTAAAATCCTCAAATTTGATCATATAGCGATTTTTTTAACGTTTTTCATGTAGCGTAACTTTACGTAAATATATTCGTATTTACCAATATTTCGATACTACTTCATTTTTTCTCACGATATGTGATTTGGCCTTCAAATCTCAGAATTTCGCATAATAATGCAATTTTAAGTAAGTATTCTTGCATTTTCTTTTGTACTAAAAATCATCGAATTTAGCAATATTTTTACGTTTTTCATCTCCCTATTCCTCTATGTGATTTAAACAAAATGTCATCGAATTAAGCAATATTTTGCCGTTTTTTCACGTTTTGAGAATTTTCAGTTTATTGTTATTAATTCATTATATATACGGTAAAAATTATGCAAACACATAATTGATTAGAAATTAACCTTAAATACTTCATTTACAATCAAATATTTGTTTCTCGTTAAAATACCGAGTAAGATTTTGAAAAGGGAAAAGATCTGTTTTCATTGCATATATCGACGTTTCAGCCGGATTAGAGCGGTTTTACGTGTACATTTTCCAACTGTAATACAAACGGAAAATAATGAACATTTAAGTTAATTCTAATGAAAACACAATGATTTTTATTATTTCTATTGGAAACAACATTTTTATATGTCTTTTCTAGAATCTATATATTGCGAAACCTCGCTTAATGATTTGAAATTTAAATCCTCAAATTTGGTAATATAGCTGTTTTTTATACGTTTTTCATGTAGTGTGACTTTACGTAAATATATTCGTTCGTACCAATATTTTGATACTACTTTAAGGTTTTCTCACGATATGTGATTGTTCCTTCAAATATCAGAATTTCGCATAATATTGCGTTATTAAGCAAGTTTTCTTGCATTTTGTTTCGAACTAAAAATCATCGAATTTAGCAATATTTTGACGTTTATAATCCCTTTTTCCTTTTATGCGACTTAAACAAAATATCATCGAATTAGGCAATGATTTTCCGTTTTTCAACTCTCGTGAGCCTCTGCATCATACTCTTGAGCCTCTGCATCCCTCTCTTAAGCCTCTACATCATTCTCTTGGGCCTCTTCATCACTCTCTTGAGCCTCTGCATCACTCACTTAAGCCTCTGCCGTTCTCTCTTGAGCCTCTGCATCATTCTCTTGAGTCTCTGCATCCCTTTCTTAAGCTTCTGCATCACTCTCTTGAGCCTCTGCATCCCTCTATTAAGCCTCTGCATCACTCTTTTGAGCCTCTGCATCCCTCTCATGAGCTTCTGCATCACTCTCATGAGCCTCTGCCTCACTCTCTCGAGCCTCTGCATCACTCTCTAGAGCCTCTGCATCACTCTCCTAAACCTCTGCATCCCTCTCTTGATCCTCTGCATTAGTCTCTTGAGCCAATGCATCATTCTCTTGAGCCTCTACATCCTTCTCTTAAGCCTCTACATCATTCTCTTGAGCCCCTGCATCACTTTCCTGAGCCTCTGCATCACTCTCTTAAACCTCTGCATCCCTCTCTCGATCCTCTGCATCAGTCTCTTGAGCCTCTGCATCGTTCTCTTGAGCCTCTACATCCTTCTCTTAAGCCTCTACATCATTCCCTTGAGCCCCTGCATCACACTCTTAAGACTCTGCATCACTCTCTTGAGCCTCTGCATCACTCTCTTAAGCCTCTGCCTTTCTCTCTTGAGCCTCTGCATCACTCTCTTGAGCCTCAGCATCCCTCTCTTGAGCCTTTTGCAGCACTCTGTTGAGCCTTTGCATCACTCTCTTGAGCCTCTGCATCATTCTCTTGAGCCTATACATCCTTCTCTTAAGCCTCTACATCATTCTCTTGAGCCCCTGCATCACTCTCTTGAGCCTCTGAATCACTCTCTTAATCCTCTGCATCTCTCTCTTCAGCCTCTGCATCACTCTCTTGATCCTCTGCATCACTGACTTGAGCCTCTGTATCATTCTCTTGAGCCTCTGCCTCCCTCTCTTAAGCCTCTACATCATTCTCTTGAGCCTCTTCATCCCTCTCTTGAGCCTTTGCATCACTCTCTTAAGCCTCTGCATTCCTCTCATGAGCTTCTGCATCACTCTCAAGTGCCTCTGCATCTTTCTCTTGTGCCTCTGCATCCCGCACTTTAGCCTCTGCTTCCCTCTCTTGAGCCTCTGCATCCCTCTCTTGAGCCTCTGCAAACTCTCTTCAGCCTCTGCATCACTCTCGTAAGCCTTTGCATCATGCTCTTAAGCCTCTCATCACTCTCGTAAACCTCTGAATCACTCTCCTCAGCCTCTCATCACTCTCGTAAACCTCTGAATCACTCTTCTCAGCCTCTCTATCACTCTCCTGAGCCCCTGCATCCCTTTATTGAGCCTCTGCATCACTCTTGTGAGCCTCTGCATCACACTCTTAAGCCTCTGCATCCCTCTTTTGAGCCTCTGCATTACTTTCTTAAGCCTCTGCATCCCTCTCATGAGCCTTTGCATCACTTGCTTAAGCCTCTGCATCCCACTCTTGAGCCTCTGCATCACTCTCTTGAGCCTCTGCATCCCTCTCTTGAGCCTCTGCATCCCTCTCTTAAGCCTCTGCATCACTCTCTTAAGCCTCTGCATCACTCTCATAAGCCTCTGAATCACTCTCTTGAGCCTCTGCATCCCTCTCTTGAGCCTCTGCATCACTCTCTTCAGGCTCTGCATCCCTTTTTTGAGCCTATGCATCACTGTCTTAAGCCTCTGCATCACTCTCTTAAGCCTCTGCATCACTCTCATAAGCCTCTGAATCACTCTCTTGTGCCTCTTCATCCCTCACTTGAGCCTCTGCATCCCTCTCTTGAGCCCCTGCATCCCTCTCTTGAACCTCTGCATCCCTCTCTTGAGCCTCTGCATCCCTCTCTTAAGCCTCTGCATCACTCTCTTATGCCTCTGCATCACTCTCATAAGCCTCTGAATCACTCTCTTGAGCCTCTGCATCCCTCTCTTGAGCCTCTGCATCACTCTCTTCAGGCTCTGCATCCCTTTTTGAGCCTATGCATCACTGTCTTAAGCCTCTGCATTCCTTTCTTGAGCCTCTGCATCACCCTCTTGAATTGCTGCATCCCTTTTTTGAGCCTATGGATCACTTTCTTAAGCCTCTGCATCCCTTTCTTGAGCATCTGCATCACTCTCTTGAACTCCTGCATCCCTCTCATCAGCCTCTGCATCCGTCATCTTAGCTTTTTCATCACTCTGTTAAGAATCTGCATCCCTCTCTTGAGCCTCTGCGTCACTCTCAAGAGCCTCTGCATCCCTCTCTTGTGCCTCTGCATCCCTCACTTGAGCCTCTGCATCCCTCTCTTGAGGCAGTGCATCCCTCTCTTGAGCCTCTGCATTTCTCTCTTAAGCCTCTGCATCACTCTCGTAAGCCTCTGAATAACTCTCTTGAGCCTCTGTATCCCTCTCTTGAACTCCTGCATCCCTCTCATTAGCCTCTGCTTCCCTCTCTTGAACCTTTGCATCACTCTCTTAAGCCTCTGCATCCCTCTCCTGAGCCTATGCATCCCTCTCTTGAGCCTCTGCATCCTTCTCCTGGGCCTCTGCATCACTCTCTTGAGATTCTGCATCACTCTCTTGAGCCCCTGCATCCCTCTCTCAAGCCTCTGCTACACCCTCTTCAGCCTCTGCATCACTCTCTTAAGCCTCTGCCTTTCTCTCTTGAGCCTCTGTATCACTCTCTTGAGCCTCTGCATCCCTCTATGGAGCCTCAGCATCCCTCTCTTGAGGCTTTTGAAACACTCTGTTGAACCTTTGCATCACTCTCTTGAGCCTCTGCATCATTCTCTTGAGCCTCTACATCCTTCTTTTAAGCCTCTACATCATTCTCTTGAGCCCTTACATCACTCTCTTGAGCCTATGCATCACTCTCTTAAGCCTCTGCATCTCTCTCTTCAGCCTCTGCATCACTATCTTGATCCTCTGCATCACTCTCTTGAGCCTCTGCATCAATCTCTTGAGCCTCTGCATCCCTCTCTTAAGCTTCTACATCATTCTCCTGAGCCTTTGCATCCCTCTCTTGAGCATTTGCATCACTCTCCTAAGCCCCTGCATTCCTCTCATGAGCCTCTGCATCACTCTCAAGTGCCTCTGCATCTTTCTCTTGTGCCTCTGCATTCCTCTCTTGAGGCTCTGCACCACTCTCTTCAGCCTCTGCATCACTCTCGTAAGCCTCTGCATCATTCTCTTAAGCCTCTCATCACTCTCGTACACCTCTGAATCACTCTCTTCAGCCTCTGCTTCACTCTCTTGAGCCTCTGCATCACTCTCGTAAGCCTCAGCATCCCTCTTTTGAGCCTCTGCATCACTTTCTTAAGCCTCTGCATCCCTTTCTTGATCCTCTGCATCTCTCTCTTGAACTCATGCATCCATCTCATGAGCCTATGCATCCCTCTCTTGAGCCTTTGCATCACTCGCTTAAGCCTCTGCATCCCTCTCTTGAGCCTCTGCATCACTCTCAAGAGCCTCTGCATCCCTCTCTTGTGCCTCTGCATCCGTCACTTGAGCCTCTGCATCCCTCTCTTGAGCCCCTGCATCCCTCTCTTGAGCCTCTGCATCCCTCTCTTGAGCCTCTGCATCACTTTCTTCAGCCTCTGCATCACTCTCTTAAGCCTTTGCTTCTCTCTCTTGATCCTCTGCATCACTCTCTTGAGCCTCTGCATCACTTTCTTGATCGTCTGCATCACTCTCTTGAGCCTCTGCATCACTCTCTTGAGCCTCTCTATCACTCTATTGAGCCTCTGCATCACTCATTTGAACCTCTGCATCACTCTCTTAAGACTCTGCATCCCTCTCTTGAGTCTCTGCATCACTCTCTTCAGGCTCTGCATCCCTTTTTTGAGCCTATGCATCACTTTTTTAAGCCTCTGCATCCCTTTCTTGAGCCTCTGCATCACTCTCTTGAACTCCTGCATCCCTCTCATCAGCCTCTGCATCTGTCATCTGAGCTTTTGCATCACTCTGTTAAGAATCTGCATCCCTCTCCTGAGCCTCTGCATCACTCTCAAGAGCCTCTGCATCCCTCTCTTGTGCCTCTGCATCCCTCACTTGAGCCTCACTTGAGCCTTTGCATCACTCGCTTAAGCCTCTGCATCCCTCTCTTGAGGCTCAGCATCACTCTCAAGAGCCTCTGCATCCCTCTCTTGTGCCTCTGCATCCCTCACTTGAGCCTCTGCATCCCTCTCTTGAGCCCCTGCATCCCTCTCCTGAGCCTCTGCATCCCTCTCTTGAGCCTCTGCATCACTTTCTTCAGCCTCTGCATCACTCTCTTAAGCCTTTGCTTCCCTCTCTTGATCCTCTGCATCACTCTCTTGAGCCTCTGCATCACTCTCTTGATCGTCTGCATCACTCTCTTGAGCCTCTGCATCACTCTCTTGAGCCTCTCTATCACTCTATTGAGCCTTTGCATCACTCTCTTGAACCTCTGCATCACTCTCTTAAGACTCTGCATCCCTCTCTTGATTCTCTGCATCACTCTCTTCAGGCTCTGCATCCCTTTTTTGAGCCTTTGCATCACTTTTTTAAGCCTCTGCATCCCTTTCTTGAGCCTCTGCATCACTCTCTTGAACTCCTGCATCCCTCTCATGAGCCTTTGCATCACTTGCTTAAGCCTCTGCATCCCACTCTTGAGCCTCTGCATCACTCTCTTGAGCCTCTGCATCCCTCTCTTGAGCCTCTGCATCCCTCTCTTAAGCCTCTGCATCACTCTCTTAAGCCTCTGCATCACTCTCATAAGCCTCTGAATCACTCTCTTGAGCCTCTGCATCCCTCTCTTGAGCCTCTGCATCACTCTCTTCAGGCTCTGCATCCCTTTTTTGAGCCTATGCATCACTGTCTTAAGCCTCTGCATCACTCTCTTAAGCCTCTGCATCACTCTCATAAGCCTCTGAATCACTCTCTTGTGCCTCTTCATCCCTCACTTGAGCCTCTGCATCCCTCTCTTGAGCCCCTGCATCCCTCTCTTGAACCTCTGCATCCCTCTCTTGAGCCTCTGCATCCCTCTCTTAAGCCTCTGCATCACTCTCTTATGCCTCTGCATCACTCTCATAAGCCTCTGAATCACTCTCTTGAGCCTCTGCATCCCTCTCTTGAGCCTCTGCATCACTCTCTTCAGGCTCTGCATCCCTTTTTTGAGCCTATGCATCACTGTCTTAAGCCTCTGCATTCCTTTCTTGAGCCTCTGCATCACCCTCTTGAATTGCTGCATCCCTTTTTTGAGCCTATGGATCACTTTCTTAAGCCTCTGCATCCCTTTCTTGAGCATCTGCATCACTCTCTTGAACTCCTGCATCCCTCTCATCAGCCTCTGCATCCGTCATCTTAGCTTTTTCATCACTCTGTTAAGAATCTGCATCCCTCTCTTGAGCCTCTGCGTCACTCTCAAGAGCCTCTGCATCCCTCTCTTGTGCCTCTGCATCCCTCACTTGAGCCTCTGCATCCCTCTCTTGAGGCAGTGCATCCCTCTCTTGAGCCTCTGCATTTCTCTCTTAAGCCTCTGCATCACTCTCGTAAGCCTCTGAATAACTCTCTTGAGCCTCTGTATCCCTCTCTTGAACTCCTGCATCCCTCTCATTAGCCTCTGCTTCCCTCTCTTGAACCTTTGCATCACTCTCTTAAGCCTCTGCATCCCTCTCCTGAGCCTATGCATCCCTCTCTTGAGCCTCTGCATCCTTCTCCTGGGCCTCTGCATCACTCTCTTGAGATTCTGCATCACTCTCTTGAGCCCCTGCATCCCTCTCTCAAGCCTCTGCTACACCCTCTTCAGCCTCTGCATCACTCTCTTAAGCCTCTGCCTTTCTCTCTTGAGCCTCTGTATCACTCTCTTGAGCCTCTGCATCCCTCTATGGAGCCTCAGCATCCCTCTCTTGAGGCTTTTGAAACACTCTGTTGAACCTTTGCATCACTCTCTTGAGCCTCTGCATCATTCTCTTGAGCCTCTACATCCTTCTTTTAAGCCTCTACATCATTCTCTTGAGCCCTTACATCACTCTCTTGAGCCTATGCATCACTCTCTTAAGCCTCTGCATCTCTCTCTTCAGCCTCTGCATCACTATCTTGATCCTCTGCATCACTCTCTTGAGCCTCTGCATCAATCTCTTGAGCCTCTGCATCCCTCTCTTAAGCTTCTACATCATTCTCCTGAGCCTTTGCATCCCTCTCTTGAGCATTTGCATCACTCTCCTAAGCCCCTGCATTCCTCTCATGAGCCTCTGCATCACTCTCAAGTGCCTCTGCATCTTTCTCTTGTGCCTCTGCATTCCTCTCTTGAGGCTCTGCACCACTCTCTTCAGCCTCTGCATCACTCTCGTAAGCCTCTGCATCATTCTCTTAAGCCTCTCATCACTCTCGTACACCTCTGAATCACTCTCTTCAGCCTCTGCTTCACTCTCTTGAGCCTCTGCATCACTCTCGTAAGCCTCAGCATCCCTCTTTTGAGCCTCTGCATCACTTTCTTAAGCCTCTGCATCCCTTTCTTGATCCTCTGCATCTCTCTCTTGAACTCATGCATCCATCTCATGAGCCTATGCATCCCTCTCTTGAGCCTTTGCATCACTCGCTTAAGCCTCTGCATCCCTCTCTTGAGCCTCTGCATCACTCTCAAGAGCCTCTGCATCCCTCTCTTGTGCCTCTGCATCCGTCACTTGAGCCTCTGCATCCCTCTCTTGAGCCCCTGCATCCCTCTCTTGAGCCTCTGCATCCCTCTCTTGAGCCTCTGCATCACTTTCTTCAGCCTCTGCATCACTCTCTTAAGCCTTTGCTTCTCTCTCTTGATCCTCTGCATCACTCTCTTGAGCCTCTGCATCACTTTCTTGATCGTCTGCATCACTCTCTTGAGCCTCTGCATCACTCTCTTGAGCCTCTCTATCACTCTATTGAGCCTCTGCATCACTCATTTGAACCTCTGCATCACTCTCTTAAGACTCTGCATCCCTCTCTTGAGTCTCTGCATCACTCTCTTCAGGCTCTGCATCCCTTTTTTGAGCCTATGCATCACTTTTTTAAGCCTCTGCATCCCTTTCTTGAGCCTCTGCATCACTCTCTTGAACTCCTGCATCCCTCTCATCAGCCTCTGCATCTGTCATCTGAGCTTTTGCATCACTCTGTTAAGAATCTGCATCCCTCTCCTGAGCCTCTGCATCACTCTCAAGAGCCTCTGCATCCCTCTCTTGTGCCTCTGCATCCCTCACTTGAGCCTCACTTGAGCCTTTGCATCACTCGCTTAAGCCTCTGCATCCCTCTCTTGAGGCTCAGCATCACTCTCAAGAGCCTCTGCATCCCTCTCTTGTGCCTCTGCATCCCTCACTTGAGCCTCTGCATCCCTCTCTTGAGCCCCTGCATCCCTCTCCTGAGCCTCTGCATCCCTCTCTTGAGCCTCTGCATCACTTTCTTCAGCCTCTGCATCACTCTCTTAAGCCTTTGCTTCCCTCTCTTGATCCTCTGCATCACTCTCTTGAGCCTCTGCATCACTCTCTTGATCGTCTGCATCACTCTCTTGAGCCTCTGCATCACTCTCTTGAGCCTCTCTATCACTCTATTGAGCCTTTGCATCACTCTCTTGAACCTCTGCATCACTCTCTTAAGACTCTGCATCCCTCTCTTGATTCTCTGCATCACTCTCTTCAGGCTCTGCATCCCTTTTTTGAGCCTTTGCATCACTTTTTTAAGCCTCTGCATCCCTTTCTTGAGCCTCTGCATCACTCTCTTGAACTCCTGCATCCCTCTCATTAGCCTCTGCATCTGTCATCTGAGCTTTTGCATCACTCTGGTAAGAATCTGCATCCCTCTCCTGAGCCTCTGCGTCACTCTCAAGAGCCTCTGCATCCCTCTCTTGTGCCTCTGTATCCCTCACTTGAGCCTCTGCATCCCTCTCTTAAGGCAGTCCATCCCTCTCTTGAGCCTCTGCATTTCTCTCTTAAGCCTCTGCATCATTCTCTTAAGCCTCTGCATCACTCTCGTAAGCCTCTGAATCACTCTCTTGAGCCTCTGCATCCCTCTCTTGAACTCCTGCATCCCTCTCATTAGCCTCTGCATCCCTTCCTTGAACCTTTGCATCACTCTCAAGAGCCTCTGCATCCCTCTCATGTGCCTCTGCATCCCTCACTTGAGCCTCTGCATCCCTCTCTTGAGCCTCTGCATCCCTCTCTTAAGCCTCTGCATCACTCTCTTAAGCCTCTGCATCACTCTCGTAAGCCTCTGAATCACTCTCTTGAGCCTCTGCATTCCTCTCTTGAGCCTCTGCATCACTCTCTTCAGGCTCTGCATATCTTTTTTGAGCCTATGCATCACTTTCATAAGCCTCTGCATCCCTTTCTTGAGCCTTTGCATCACTCTCTTCAACTCCTGCATCCCTCTCATGAGCCTCTGCATCCCTCTCATGAGCCTCTGCATCCCTTATCTGAGCTTTTGCATCACTCGCTTAAGAATCTGCATCCATCTCTTGAGTCTCTGCGTCACTCTCAAGAGCCTCTGCATCCCTTTCTTGTGCCTCTGCATCCCTCACATGAGCCTCTGCATCCCTCTCTTGAACTCCTGCATCCCTCTCATTAGCCTCTGCATCCCTTCCTTGAACCTTTGCATCACTCTCTTAAGCCTCTGCATCCCTCTCCTGAGCCTCAGCATCCCTCTCTCAAGCCTCTGCATCACCCTCTTCAGCCTCTGCATTACTCTCTTGAGACTCAACATCCCTCTCCTAAGCCACTGCATAACTCTCTCGAGCCTCTACATCACCCTCTTGATTCTCTGCATCACTCTCTTAAGCCTCTGCATCTCTCTCTAGAGCCTCTGCATCACTTTCTTCAGCCTCTGCATCACTCTCTTAAGCCTCTGATTCCCTCTCTTGATCCTCTGCATTACTCTCTTGAGCCTCTGAATCACTCTCTTGAGCCTCTGCATCACTCTCTTGAGCCTTTCTATCACTCTATTGAGCCTCTGCATCATTCTCTTGAGCCTCTGCATCACTCTCTTAAGACTTTGCATCCCTCTCTTGATTCTCTGCAACAATCTCTTGAGCCTCTGTATCATACTCTTGAGCCTCTGCATCCATTTCGTAAGCCTCTACATCATTCTCTTGGGCCTCTGCATCACTCTCTTGAGCCTCTTCATCACTCTCGTAAGCCTCTGCCTTTCTCTCTTGAGCCTCTGCATAACTCTCTTGAGCCTCTCCATCCCTCTCTGGAGCCTCAGCATCCTTCTCTTGAACCTTTTGCAGCAAACTCTTGAGCCTCTGCTTCATTCTCTTGAGCCTCTGCATCCCTCTCTTAAGCCTCTGCATCACTCTCTTGAGCCTCTGCATCACTCTCTTGAGCCTCTGCATCACTCCCTTAGGCCTATGCATCACTCTCTTAAACCTCTGCATCCCTCTCTTGATCCTCTGCATCAGTCTCTTGAGCCTCTGCATCATTCTCTTGAGCCTCTACATCCTTCTCTTAAGCCTCTACATCATTCTCTTGAACCCCTGCATCACTCTCTTGAGCCTCTGCATCAACCTCTTCAGCCTCTGCATCACTCTCTTCAGCCTCTGCATCACTCTCTTAAGCCTCAGCTTCCCTCTCTTCATCCTCTGCATCACGCTCTTCAGCCTCTGCATCACTCTCTTAAGCCTCTGCTTCCCTCTCTTGATCCTCTGCATCACTCTCTTGAGCCTCTGCATCACTCTCTTGATCGTCTGCATCACTCGCTTGAGCCTCTGCATCACTCTCTTGAGCCTTTCTATTACTCTATTGAGCCTCTGCATCACTCTCTTGAGCCTTTGCATCACTCTCTTAAGCCTCTGCATTCCTCTCTTGATTCTCTGCATCACTCTCTTAAGCCTCTACATCATTCTCTTTAGCCTCTGCATCACTCTCTTGAGCCTCTGCATCACTCCCTTGAGCATCTGCATCCCTCTCTGGAGCCTCAGCATCCCTCTCTTGAGCTTTTTGCAGCACTCTCTTGAGCCTCTGCATCATTCTCTTGAGCTTCTGCATCCCTCTCTTAAGCCTCTGCATCACCCTCTTGAGCCTCTGCATCCTCTTTTAAGCCTCTGCATCACTCTCTTGAGCCTCTCTATTACTATTTTGAGCCTCTGCATCACTCTCTTGAGCCTTTGCATCACTCTCTTAAGCCTCTGCATTCCTCTCTTGATTCTCTGCATCACTCTCTTAAGCCTCTACATCATTCTCATTAGCCTCTGCATCACTCTCTTGAGCCTCTGCATCACTCCCTTGAGCCTCTGCATCTCTCTCTTGAGCCTCTGCATCATTCTCTTGAGCCTCTGCATCTCTCTCTTGAGCCTCTGCATCACTCTCATGAGCCTCTGCATCACTCTCTTGAGCCTCTGCATCACTCTCCTGAGCTTCTGCATCACTCTCGTAAACCTCTGCATCTCTCTCTTGATGCTCTGCATCACTCTCTTGAGCCTCTGCATTATTCTTTTGAGCCTCTGCATCTCTCTCTTGAGCCTCTGCATCATTCTCTTGAGCCTCTGCATCTCTCTCTTGAGCCTCTGCATCACTCTCATGAGCCTCTGCATCACTCTCTTGAGCCTCTGCATCACTCTCCTGAGCTTCTGCATCACTCTCGTAAACCTCTGCATCTCTCTCTTGATGCTCTGCATCACTCTCTTGAGCCTCTGCATTATTCTTTTGAGCCTCTACATCCTTCTCTTAAGCCTCTACATCATTCTCTTGAGCCCCTGCATCACTCTCTTGAGCCTCTGCATCACTCTCTTAAGCCTTTGCGTCTCTCTCTTCAGCCTCTGCATCACTCTCTTGATCCTCTGTATCACTCTCTTGAGCCTCTGCATCATTCTCCTGAGCCTCTGCATCCCTCTCTTAAGCCTCTACATCATTCTCTTGAGCCTCTGCATCCCTCTCTCCAGCCTTTGCAACACTCGCTTAAGCCTCTGCATCCCTCTCTTGAACCTCTGCATCACTCTCAAGAGCCTCTGCTTCCCTCTCTTGTGCCTCTGCGTTCCTCACTTGAGCCTCTGCATCCCTCGCTTGAGCCTCTGCATCCCTCTCTTGAGCCTCTGCATCCCTCTCTTGAGCCTCTGCATCCCTCTCTTAAGCCGCTGCATCACTCTCTTAAGCCTCTGAATCACTCTCTTGAGCCTCTGCATCTTGAGCCTCTTGAGCCTCTTGAGCCTCTGCATCACTCCCTTCAGACTCTGCATCCCTTTTTGAGCCTATGAATCATTTTCTTAAGCCTCTACATCCTTTTCTAGAGCCCCTGCATCACTCTCTTGAGCCTCTGCATCACTCTCTTGAGCCTCTGCATCCCTCTCTTAAGCCTCTGCAACACTCTCTTCAGCCTCTGCATCACTCTCTTAAGCCTCTGCATCCCTCTCTTGACCATCTGCATCTCTCTCGTAAGCCTCTGCATCACTCTCTTGAGCCTCTGCTTCCCTCTTTTAAGCCTCTGCGTCACTCTCTTGAGCCTCTGCATCCCTCTTTTAAGCCTCTGCATAACTCTCCTAAGCCACTGCATCACTCTCTTATACCTCTGAATCACTCTCTTGAGCCTCTGCATAACTCTCTTGAGCCCCTGCATCCCTCTCTCAAGCCTCAGCATTACTCTCTTGAGCCTCTGCATCCCTCCCTTGAGCCTCTGCATCACTCTCTTCAGCCTCTTCAACCCTCTCTCGAGCCTCTGCATCACTCTCTTCAGCCTCTGCATCACCCTCTTGATCCTCTGCACCACTCTCTTGAGCCTTTGCATCACTCTTTTAAGCCTCTGCATCCCTCTCTTGAGCCTCTGCATTACTCTCAAGAGCCTCTGCATCCCTCTCTTGGGCCTCTGCATCCCTCTCTTGAGCCTCTGCATCCCTCTTTTAAGCCTTTGCATCACTCTCTTAAGCCTCTGCATCGCTCTCTTAAGCCTCTGAATCACTCTCTTAGGCCTCTGCATCACTCTCTTGATCCCCTGCATCCCTCTCTCAAGCCTCTGCATCACTCTCTTTATGCCTCTGCATCACCCTCTTTAGCGTCTGCATTACTCTCTTGAGCCTCTGCATCCCTCTCCTAAGCCTCTGCCTCAATCTCCTAAGCCTCTGCATCACTCTCCTGAGCCTCTGCATCCCTCTCTTGAGCCTCTGTATCACTCTCTTCAGCCTCTTCATCCCTCTCTTGAGCCTCTGCAACACTCTCTACAGCCTCTGCATCACTCTCATAAGCCTCTGAATCCCGCTCTTGAGGCCTCTGCATAACTCTCTCGAGCCTCTGCATCACTCTTTTGATCCTCTGCATCACTCTCTTGATCCCCCTGCATCCCTCTCTCAAGCCTTTGCATCACTCTCTTGAGCCTCTGCATCACCCTCTTAAGTTTCTGCATTAACCTCTTGAGCCTCTGCATCCCTCTCCTAAGCCTCTGCCTCACTCTCTTAAGCCTCTGCATCTTTCTCTTGAGCCTCTGCATCCCTCTCTTCAGCCTCTGCATCACTCTCTTCAGCCTCTTCATCCCTCTCTTGAGCCTCTGCAACACTCTCTTCAGCCTCTGCACCACTCTCTTAAGCCTCTGAATCCCTCTCTTGAGGCCTCTGCATAACTCTCTTGAGCCTCTGCATCACTCTCTTGATCCTCTGCATCACTCTCTTGAGCCTCTGTATCACTCTCTTGAGCCCCTGCATCCCTCTCTTGAGCCTCTGCATCACTCTCTTGAGCCTCTGCATCACCCTTTCAAGCCTCTACATCCCTCTTTTGAGCCTCTGCGTCACTTTCTTAAGCCTCTGCATCACTCTCTTAAGCGTCTGCATCACTCTTGTAAGCTTCTGAATCACTCTCCTGAGCCTCTGCATCCCTCTCATGAGCCTCTGCATCACTCCCAAGGGCCTCTGCGTCCCTCTCATTTGCCTCTTCATCCCTCACTTGAGCCTCTGCATCCCTCACTTGAGCCTCTGCATCACTCTCCTGAACTCCTGCATCCCTCCCATGAGACTCTGCATCCCTCACTTGAGCCTTTGCATCACTCTTTTAAGCCTCAGCATCCCTCTCTTGAGCCTCTGCGTCACTCTCAAGAGCCTCTGCATCCCTCTCTTGTGCCTCTGCTTCCCTCACTCTAGCCTCTGCATCCCTCTCTTGAGCCCCTGCATCCCTCTTTTGAGCCTCTGCATCACTTTCTTAAGCCTCTGCATTCCTTTCTTGAGCCTCTGCATCTCTCTCTTGAACTCCTGCATCCCTCTCATGAGCCTTTGTATACCTTTCTTGAGCCTTTGCATCACTCGCTTAAGCCTATGCATCCCTCTCTTTGGCCTCTGCATCCCTCACTTGAGCCTCTGCATCCCTCTCTTGAGCCCCTGCATCCCTCTCTTGAACCTCTGCATCCCTCTCTTGAGCCTCTGCATCCCTCTCTTAAGCCTCTGCATCACTCTCTTAAGCTTCTGCATCACTCTCGTAAGCCTCTGAATCACTCTTTTGAGCCTCTGCATCCCTCTCTTGAGCCTCTGGATCCCTCTCTAAAGCCTCTGCATCAGTCTCTTGAGCCTCTGCATCACTCTCTTGAGCCTCTGCATCACTCTCTTGAGCCTCTGCATCCCTCTCTTAAGCCTCTGCAACACTCTCTTCAGCCTCTGCATCACTCTTCAGCCTCAGCATTCCTCTCTTGATCATCTGCATCACTCTCTGAAGCCTCTGCATCACTCTCTTATGCCTCTGAATCACTCGCTTGAGCCTCTGCATATCTCTCTTGAGCACCGGCATCCCTCTCTCAAGCCTCTGCATCACTCTCTTGAGCCTGTGCATCCCTCTCTTGAGCCTCTGCATCTCTCTCTTCAGCCTCTTCATCCCTCTCTTAAGCCTCTGAATCCCTCTTTTGAGGCCTCTGCATAACTCTCTCGTGCCTCTGCATCACTCTCTTGATTCTCTGCATCACTCTCGTAAGCATCTGAATCACTCTCTCGAGCCTCTACATAACTCTCTTGATCCTCTGCATCACTCTCTTGAGCCTGTGCATCACCCTCTTGATCCTCTGCATCACTCTCTTGAGCCTCTGCATCATTCTCTTGAGCCTCTGCATCCCTCTCTTAAGCCTCTATATCATTCTCTTGAGCCTTTGCATCCCTCTCTTGAGCCTCTGCATCTCTCTCTTGAAATCCTGCTTCTCTCTCATGAGCCTTTGCATCCCTCTCTTGAGCCTTTGCATCACTCTTTTAAGCCTCTGCATCCCTCTCTTGAGCCTCTGCATCACTTTCTTCGGCGTCTTCATCCCTCTCTTGAGCCTCTGCAACACTCACTTCAGCCTCTGCATCACTCTCTTAAGCCTCTGAGTCCCTCTCTTGAGGCCTCTGCATAACTCTCTCGAGCCTCTGCATCACTCTCTTGATTCTCTGCATCTCTCTTGTAAGCATCTGAATCACTCTCTCGAGCCTCTACATAACTCTCTTGATCCTCTACATCATTTTCTTGAGCCTCTGCATCCCTCTCTTGAGCCTCTGCATCTCTCTCTTGAACTCCTGCATCTCTCTCATGAGCCTTTGCATCCCTCTCTTGAGCCTTTGCATCACTCTTTTAAGCCTCTGCATCTCTCTCTTGAGCCTCTGCATCACTCTCATGAGCCTTTGCATCCCTCTCTTGAGCCTTTGCATCACTCTCGTAAACCTCTGCATCCCTCTCTTGATGCTCTGCATCACTCTCTTGAGCCTCTGCATTACTCTTTTGAGCCTCTACATCCTTCTCTTAAGCCTCTACATCATTCTCTTGAGCCCCTGCATCACTCTCTTGAGCCTCTGCATCACTCTCTTAAGCCTTTGCATCTCTCTCTTCAGCCTCTGCATCACTCTCTTGATCCTCTGTATCACTCTCTTGAGCCTCTGCATCATTCTCCTGAGCCTCTGCATCCCTCTCTTAAGCTTCTACATCATTCTCTTGAGCCTCTGCATCCCTCTCTCCAGCCTTTGCATCACTCGCTTAAGCCTCTCCATCCCTCTCTTGAGCCTCTGCATCACTCTCAAGAGCCTCTGCATCCCTCTCTTGTGCCTCTGCGTCCCTCACTTGAGCCTCTGCATCCCTCTCTTGAGCCTCTGCATCCCTCTCTTGAGCCTCTGCATCCCTCTCTTGAGCCTCTGCATCCCTCTCTTAAGCCGCTGCATCACTCTCTTAAGCCTCTGCATCACTCTCGTAAGCCTCTGAATCACTCCCTTCAGACTCTGCATCCCTTTTTTGAGCCTATGCATCATTTTCTTAAGCCTCTACATCCTTTTCTAGAGCCCGTGCAACACTCTCTTGAGCCTCTGCATCACTCTCTTGAGCCTCTGCATCCCTCTCTTAAGCCTCTGCAACACTCTCTTCAGCCTCTGCATCACTCTCTAAAGCCTCTGCATCCCTCTCTTGACCATCTGCATCACTCTCGTAAGCCTCTGCATCACTCTCTTGAGCCTCTGCTTCCCTCTTTTAAGCCTCTTCGTCACTCTCTTGAGCCTCTGCATCCCTCTTTTAAGCCTCTGCATAACTCTCCTAAGCCTCTGCATCACTCTCTTATGCCTCTGAATCACTCTCTTGAGCCTCTGCATAACTCTCTTGAGCCCCTGCATCCCTCCCTCAAGCCTCTGCATTACTCTCTTGAGCCTCTGCATCCCTCCCTTGAGCCTCTGCATCACTCTCTTCAGCCTCTTCATCCCTCTCTTGAGCCTCTGCAACACTCACTTCAGCCTCTGCATCACTCTCTTAAGCCTCTGAGTCCCTCTCTTGAGGCCTCTGCATAACTCTCTCGAGCCTCTGCATCACTCTCGCAAGTCTCTGCATCACTCTCTTGAGCCTCTGCATCACCCTCTTGATCCTCTGCATCACTCTCTTGAGCCTCTGCATCACTCACAAGAGCCTCTGCTTCCCTCTCTTGTGCCTCTGCATCCCTCACCTGAGCCTCTGCATCCCATTCTGTAGCCTCTGCATCCCTCTCTTGGGCCTCTGCATCACTCTCTTGATCCCCCTGCATCCCTCTCTCAAGCCTTTGCATCACTCTCTTGAGCCTCTGCATCACCCTCTTAAGTTTCTGCATTAACCTCTTGAGCCTCTGCATCCCTCTCCTAAGCCTCTGCCTCACTCTCTTAAGCCTCTGCATCTTTCTCTTGAGCCTCTGCATCCCTCTCTTCAGCCTCTGCATCACTCTCTTCAGCCTCTTCATCCCTCTCATGAGCCTCTGCAACACTCTCTTCAGCCTCTGCATCACTCTCTTAAGCCTCTGAATCCCTCTCTTGAGGCCTCTGCATAACTCTCTCGAGCCTCTGCATCACTCTCTTGATCCTCTGCATCACTCTCTTGAGCCTCTGTATCACTCTCTTGAGCCCCTGCATCCCTCTCTTGAGCCTCTGCATCACTCTCTTGAGCCTCTGCATCACCCTTTCAAGCCTCTACATCCCTCTTTTGAGCCTCTGCGTCACTTTCTTAAGCCTCTGCATCACTCTCTTAAGCCTCTGGATCACTCTTGTAAGCTTCTGAATCACTCTCCTGAGCCTCTGCATCCCTCTCATGAGCCTCTGCATCACTCCCAAGGGCCTCTGCGTCCCTTTCATTTGCCTCTTCATCCCTCACTTGAGCCTCTGCATCCCTCTCTTGAGCCTCTGCATCACTCTCCTGAACTCCTGCATCCCTCTCATGAGACTCTGCATCCCTCACTTGAGCCTTTGCATCACTCTTTTAAGCCTCTGCATCCCTCTCTTGAGCCTCTGCGTCACTCTCAAGAGCCTCTGCATCCCTCTCTTGTGCCTCTGCTTCCCTCACTCTAGCCTCTGCATCCCTCTCTTGAGCCCCTGCATCCCTCTTTTGAGCCTCTGCATCACTTTCTTAAGCCTCTGCATCCCTTTCTTGAGCCTCTGCATCTCTCTCTTGAACTCCTCCATCCCTCTCATGAGCCTTTGTATACCTTTCTTGAGCCTTTGCATCACTCGCTTAAGCCTATGCATCCCTCTCTTTGGCCTCTGCATCCCTCACTTGAGCCTCTGCATCCCTCTCTTGAGCCCCTGCATCCCTCTCTTGAACCTCTGCATCCCTCTCTTGAGCCTCTGCATCCCTCTCTTAAGCCTCTGCATCACTCTCTTAAGCTTCTGCATCACTCTCGTAAGCATCTGAATCACTCTCTTGAGCCTCTACATCCCTCTCTTTAGCCACTGAATCCCTCTCTAATGCCTCTGCATCAGTCAATTGAGCCTCTGCAACACTCTCTTCAGCCTCTGCATCACTCTTCAGCCTCTGCATTCCTCTCTTAAGCCTCTGCATCACTCTCTTAAGCCTCTGCATCACTCTCTTATGCCTCTGAATCACTCGCTTGAGCCTCTGCATAACTCTCTTGAGCACCGGCATCCCTCTCTCAAGCCTCTGCATCACTCTCTTGAGCCTCTGCATCCCTCTCTTGAGCCTCTGCATCTCTCTCTTCAGCCTCTTCATCCCTCTCTTGAGCCTCTGCAACACTCACTTCAGCCTCTGCATCACTCTCTTAAGCCTCTGAATCCCTCTTTTGAGGCCTCTGCATAACTCTCTCGTGCCTCTGCATCACTCTCTTGTTTCTCTGCATCACTCTCGTAAGCATCTGAATCACTCTCTCGAGCCTCTACATAACTCTCTTGATCCTCTGCATCACTCTCTTGAGCCTGTGCATCACTTTCTTGATCCTCTGCATCACTCTCTTGAGCCTCTGCATCATTCTCTTGAGCCTCTGCATCCCTCTCTTAAGCCTCTACATCATTCTCTTGAGCCTTTGCATCCCTCTCATGAGCCTCTGCATCTCTCTCTTGAACTCCTGCTTCTCTCTCATGAGCCTTTGCATCCCTCTCTTGAGCCTTTGCATCACTCTTTTATGCCTCTGCATCCCTCTCTTGAGCCTCTGCATCACTCTCTTCGGCGTCGTCATCCCTCTCTTGAGCCTCTGCAACACTCACTTCAGCCTCTGCATCACTCTCTTAAGCCTCTGAGTCCCTCTCTTGAGGCCTCTGCATAACTCTCTCGAGCCTCTGCATCACTCTCTTGATTCTCTGCATCACTCTTGTAAGCATCTGAATCACTCTCTCGAGTCTCTACATAACTCTCTTGATCCTCTACATCATTTTCTTGAGCCTCTGCATCCCTCTCTTGAGCCTCTGCATCTCTCTCTTGAACTCCTGCATCTCTCTCATGAGCCTTTGCATCCCTCTCTTGAGCCTTTGCATCACTCTTTTAAGCCTCTACATCCCTCTCTTGAGCCTCTGCATCACTCTCAAGAGCCTCTGCTTCCCTCTCTTGTGCCTCTGCATCCCTCACATGAGCCTCTACATCCCTCTCTTGAGCCTCTGCATCCCTCTCTTGGGCCTCTGCATCCCTCTCTTGAGCCTCTGCATCCCTCTTTTAAGCCTTTGCATCACTCTCTTAAGCCTCTGCATCACTCTCTTAAGCCTCTGAATCACTCTCTTAAGCATCTGCATCTCTCTGTTGATCCCCTGCATCTCTCTCATTCCTCTGCATCCCTCTCTTGAGCCTCTGCATCACCCTCTTTAGCGTCTGCATTACTCTCTTGAGCCTCTGCATCCCCCTCCTAAGCCTCTGCCTCATTCTTTTAAGCCTCTGCATCACTCTCTTGAGCCTCTGCATCCCTCTCTTGAACCTCTGCATCACTCTCTTCAGCCTCTTCATCCCACTCTTGAGCCACTGCAACACTCTCTTCAACCTCTGCATCACTCTCTTAAGCCTCTGAATTACTCTCTCGAGCCTCTGCATCACTCTCTTGATCCTCTGCATCACTCTCTTGATCCCCTGCATCCCTCTCTCAAGCCTCTGCATCACTCTCTTGAGCATCTGCAACACCCTCTTAAGCCTCTGCATTACTCTCTTGAGCCTCTGCATCCCTCTCCTAAGCCTCTGCCTCACTCTCGTAAGCCTCTGCATCACTCTCTTGAGCCTCTGCATCCCTCTCTTCAGCTTCTGCATCCCCCTCTTGAGCCTCTTCATCCCTCTCTTGAGCCTCTGCAACACTCTCTTCAGCCTCTGCATCACTCTCTTAAGCCTCTGAATTACTCTCTCGAGCCTCTGCATCACTCTCTTGATTCTCTGCATCACTCTCGTAAGCATCTGAATCACACTCGAGCTTGTACATAACTCTCTTGATCCTCTGCATCACTCTCTTGAGCCTCTGCATCACCCTCTTGATCCTCTGCATCACTCTCTTGAGCCTTTGCATCACTCTTTTAAGCCTCTGCATCCCTCTCTTGAGCCTCTGCATCACTCTCAAGAGCCTCTGCTTCCCTCTCTTGTGCCTCTGCATCCCTCACCTGAGCCTCTGCATCCCACTCTGTAGCCTCTGCATCCCTCTCTTGGGCCTCTGCATCACTCTCTTGATCCCCCTGCATCCCTCTCTCAAGCCTTTGCATCACTCTCTTGAGCCTCTGCATCACCCTCTTAAGTTTCTGCATTAACCTCTTGAGCCTCTGCATCCCTCTCCTAAGCCTCTGCCTCACTCTCTTAAGCATCTGCATCTTTCTCTTGAGCCTCTGCATCCCTCTCTTCAGCCTCTGCATCACTCTCTTCAGCCTCTTCATCCCTCTCATGAGCCTCTGCAACACTCTCTTCAGCCTCTGCATCACTCTCTTAAGCCTCTGAATCCCTCTCTTGAGGCCTCTGCATAACTCTCTTGAGCCTCTGCATCACTCTCTTGATCCTCTGCATCACTCTCTTGAGCCTCTGTATCACTCTCTTGAGCCCCTGCATCCCTCTCTTGAGCCTCTGCATCACTCTCTTGAGCCTCTGCATCACCCTTTCAAGCCTCTACATCCCTCTTTTGAGCCTCTGCGTCACTTTCTTAAGCCTCTGCATCACTCTCTTAAGCCTCTGGATCAATCTTGTAAGTTTCTGAATCACTCTCCTGAGCCTCTGCATTCCTCTCATGAGCCTCTGCATCACTCCCAAGGGCCTCTGCGTCCCTTTCATTTGCCTCTTCATCCCTCACTTGAGCCTCTGCATCCCTCTCTTGAGCCTCTGCATCACTCTCCTGAACTCCTGCATCCCTCTCATGAGACTCTGCATCCCTCACTTGAGCCTTTGCATCACTCTTTTAAGCCTCTGCATCCCTCTCTTGAGCCTCTGCGTCACACTCAAGAGCCTCTGCATCCCTCTCTTGTGCCTCTGCATCCCTCACCTGAGCCTCTGCATCCCACTCTGTAGCCTCTGCATCCCTCTCTTGGGCCTCTGCATCACTCTCTTGATCCCCCTGCATCCCTCTCTCAAGCCTTTGCATCACTCTCTTGAGCCTCTGCATCACCCTCTTAAGTTTCTGCATTAACCTCTTGAGCCTCTGCATCCCTCTCCTAAGCCTCTGCCTCACTCTCTTAAGCATCTGCATCTTTCTCTTGAGCCTCTGCATCCCTCTCTTCAGCCTCTGCATCACTCTCTTCAGCCTCTTCATCCCTCTCATGAGCCTCTGCAACACTCTCTTCAGCCTCTGCATCACTCTCTTAAGCCTCTGAATCCCTCTCTTGAGGCATCTGCATAACTCTCTTGAGCCTCTGCATCACTCTCTTGATCCTCTGCATCACTCTCTTGAGCCTCTGTATCACTCTCTTGAGCCCCTGCATCCCTCTCTTGAGCCTCTGCATCACTCTCTTGAGCCTCTGCATCACCCTTTCAAGCCTCTACATCCCTCTTTTGAGCCTCTGCGTCACTTTCTTAAGCCTCTGCATCACTCTCTTAAGCCTCTGGATCACTCTTGTAAGCTTCTGAATCACTCTCCTGAGCCTCTGCATCCCTCTCATGAGCCTCTGCATCACTCCCAAGGGCCTCTGCGTCCCTTTCATTTGCCTCTTCATCCCTCACTTGAGCCTCTGCATCCCTCTCTTGAGCCTCTGCATCACTCTCCTGAACTCCTGCATCCCTCTCATGAGACTCTGCATCCCTCACTTGATCCTTTGCATCACGCTTTTAAGCCTCTGCATCCCTCTCTTGAGCCTCTGCGTCACTCTCAAGAGCCTCTGCATCCCTCTCTTGTGCCTCTGCTTCCCTCACTCTAGCCTCTGCATCCCTCTCTTGAGCCCCTGCATCCCTCTTTTGAGCCTCTGCATCACTTTCTTAAGCATCTGCATCCCTTTCTTGAGCCTCTGCATCTCTCTCTTGAACTCCTCCATCCCTCTCATGAGCCTTTGTATACCTTTCTTGAGCCTTTGCATCACTCGCTTAAGCCTATGCATCCCTCTCTTTGGCCTCTGCATCCCTCACTTGAGCCTCTGCATCCCTCTCTTGAGCCCCTGCATCCCTCTCTTGAACCTCTGCATCCCTCTCATGAGCCTCTGCATCCCTCTCTTAAGCCTCTGCATCACTCTCTTAAGCTTCTGCATCACTCTCGTAAGCCTCTGAATCACTCTTTTGAGCCTCTGCATCCCTCTCTTGAGCCTCTGAATCACTCTCTTGAGCCTCTGCATCCCTCTCTTAATCCTCTGCATCACTCTCGTATGCATCTGAATCACTCTCCTGAGCCTCTACATCCGTCTCTTTAGCCACTGAATCCCTCTCTAAAGCCTCTGCATCAGTCTCTTGAGCCTCTGCAACACTCTCTTCAGCCTCTGCATCACTCTTCAGCCTATGCATTCCTCTCTTAAGCCTCTGCATCACTCTCTTAAGCCTCTGCATCACTCTCTTATGCCTCTGAATCACTCGCTTGAGCCTCTGCATAACTCTCTTGAGCACCGGCATCCCTCTCTCAAGCCTCTGCATCACTCTCTTTAGCCTCTGCATCCCTCTCTTGAGCTTCTGCATCTCTCTCTTCAGCCTCTTCATCCCTCTCTTGAGCCTCTGCAACACTCACTTCAGCCTCTGCATCACTCTCTTAAGCCTCTGAATCCCTCTTTTGAGGCCTCTGCATAACTCTCTCGTGCCTCTGCATCACTCTCTTGATTCTCTGCATCACTCTCCTAAGCATCTGAATCACTCTCTCGAGCATCTACATAACTCTCTTGATCCTCTGCATCACTCTCTTGAGCCTGTGCATCACTTTCTTGATCCTCTGCATCACTCTCTTGAGCCTCTGCATCATTCTCTTGAGCCTCTGCATCCCTCTCTTAAGCCTCTACATCATTCTCTTGAGCCTTTGCATCCCTCTCATGAGCCTCTGCATCTCTCTCTTGAACTCCTGCTTCTCTCTCATGAGCCTTTGCATCCCTCTCTTGAGCCTTTGCATCACTCTTTTAAGCCTCTGCATCCCTCTCTTGAGCGTCTGCATCACTCTCTTCGGCATCTTCATCCCTCTCTTGAGCCTCTGCAACACTCACTTCAGCCTCTGCATCACTCTCTTAAGCCTCTGAGTCCCTCTCTTGAGGCCTCTGCATAACTCTCTCGAGCCTCTGCATCACTCTCTTGATTCTCTGCATCACTCTTGTAAGCATCTGAATCACTCTCTCGAGTCTCTACATAACTCTCTTGATCCTCTACATCATTTTCTTGAGCCTCTGCATCCCTCTCTTGACCCTCTGCATCTCTCTCTTGAACTCCTGCATCTCTCTCATGAGCCTTTGCATCCCTCTCTTGAGCCTTTGCATCACTCTTTTAAGCCTCTGCATCCCTCTCTTGAGCCTCTGCATCACTCTCAAGAGCCTCTGCTTCCCTCTCTTGTGCCTCTGCATCCCTCACATGAGCCTCTACATCCCTCTCTTGAGCCTCTGCATCCCTCTCTTGGGCCTCTGCATCCCTCTCTTGAGCCTCTGCATCCCTCTTTTAAGCCTTTGCATCACTCTCTTAAGCCTCTGCATCACTCTCGTAAGCCTCTGAATCACTCTCTTAAACATCTGCATCACTCTGTTGATCCCCTGCATCCCTCTCTCATTCCTCTGCATCCCTCTCTTGAGCCTCTGCATCACCCTCTTTAGCGTCTGCATTACTCTCTTGAGCCTCTGCATCCCCCTCCTAAGCCTCTGCCTCATTCTCTTAAGCCTCTGCATCACTCTCTTGAGCCTCTGCATCCCTCTCTTGAACCTCTGCATCACTCTCTTCAGCCTCTTCATCCCTCTCTTGAGCCACTGCAACACTCTCTTCAACCTCTGCATCACTCTCTTAAGCCTCTGAATTACTCTCTCGAGCCTCTGCATCACTCTCTTGATCCTCTGCATCACTCTCTTGATCCCCTGCATCCCTCTCTCAAGCCTCTGCATCACTCTCTTGAGCATCTGCAACACCCTCTTAAGCCTCTGCATTACTCTCTTGAGCCTCTGCATCCCTCTCCTAAGTCTCTGCCTCACTCTCGTAAGCCTCTGCATCACTCTCTTGAGCCTCTGCATCCCTCTCTTCAGCTTCTGCATCCCCCTCTTGAGCCTCTTCATCCCTCTCTTGAGCCTCTGCAACACTCTCTTCAGCCTCTGCATCACTCTCTTAAGCCTCTGAATCTCTCTCTTGAGGCCTCTGCATAACTCTCTCGAGCCTCTGCATCACTCTCTCTCGAGCCTCTGCATCACTCTCTTGATGCTCTGCATCACTCTCTTGAGCCTTTGCATCACTCTCTTGAGTCTCTGCATCACTCTCTAGAGCCTCTGCATCACTCTCTTCCGCCTCTGCATCACTCTCTTAAGCCTCTGCTTCCCTCTCTTGATCCTCTGCATCACTCTCTTGAGCCTCTGTATCACTCTCTTGAGCCCCTGCATCCCTCTCATGAGCCTCTGCACCACTCTCTTGAGCCTCTGCATCACCCTTTCAAGCCTCTACATCCCTCTTTTGAGCCTCTGCATCGCTCTCTTCAGCCTCTGCATCACTCTCTTGAACTCCTGCATCCCTCTCATGAGACTCTGCATCCCTCACTTGAGCCTTTGCATCACTCTCTTAAGCCTCTGCTTCCCTCACTCTAGCCTCTGCATCCCTCTCTTGAGCCCCTGCATCCCTCTTTTGAGCCTCTGCATCACTTTCTTAAGCCTCTGCATCCCTTTCTTGAGCCTCTGCATCTCTCTCTTGAACTCCTCCATCCCTCTCATGAGCCTTTGTATACCTCTCTTGAGCCTTTGTATCACTCGCTTAAGCCTATGCATCCCTCTCTTTGGCCTCTGCATCCCTCACTTGAGCCTCTGCATCCCTCTCTTGAGCCCCTGCATCCCTCTCTTGAACCTCTGCATCCCTCTCTTGAGCCTCTGCATCCCTTTCTTAAGCCTCTGCATCACTCTCTTAAGCTTCTGCATCACTCTCGTAAGCCTCTGAATCACTCTTTTGAGCCTCTGCATCCCTCTCTTGAGCCTCTGAATCACTCTCTTGAGCCTCTGCATCCCTCTCTTAATCCTCTGCATCACTCTCGTAAGCATCTGAATCACTCTCTTGAGCCTCTACATCCCTCTCTTTAGCCACTGAATCCCTCTCTAAAGCTTCTGCATCAGTCTCTTGAGCCTCTGCATCACTCTCTTGAGCCTCTGCATCACTCTCTTGAGCCTCTGCATCCCTCTCTTAAGCCTCTGCAACACTCTCTTCAGCCTCTGCCTCACTCTTCAGCCTCTGCATCCCTCTCTTGATCATCTGCATCACTCTCTTAAGCCATTGCATCACTCTCGTATGCCTCTGAATCACTCGCTTGAGCCTCTGCATAACTCTCTTGAGCACCTGCATCCCTCTCTCAAGCCTCTGCATCACTCTCTTGAGCCTCTGCATCCCTCTCTTGAGCCTCTGCATCTCTCTCTTCAGCCTCTTCATCCCTCTCTTGAGCCTCTGCAACACTCACTTCAGCCTTTGCATCTCTCTCGTAAGCCTCTGAATCCCTCTTTTGAGGCCTCTGCATAACTCTCTTGTGCCTCTGCATCACTCTCTTGATTCTCTGCATCACTCTCGTAAGCATCTGAATCACTCTCTCGAGCCTCTACATAACTCTCTTGATCCTCTGCATCACTCTCTTGAGCCTGTGCATCACCCTCTTGATCCTCTGCATCACTCTCTTGAGCCTCTGCATCATTCTCTTGTGCCTCTGCATTCCTCTCTTAAGCCTCTACATCATTCTCTTGAGCCTTTGCATCCCTCTCTTGAGCCTCTGCATCTCTCTCTTGAACTCCTGCATCTCTCTCTTGAACTCCTGCTTCTCTCTCATGAGCCTTTGCATCCCTCTCTTGAGCCTTTGCATCACTCGTTTAAGCCTCTGCATCCCTCTCTTGAGCCTCTGCATCACTCTCAAGAGCCTCTGCTTCCCTCTCTTGTGCCTCTGCATCCCTCACATGAGCCTCTGCATCCCTCTCTTGAGCCTCTGCATCCCTCTCTTGGGCCTCTACATCCCTCTCTTGAACCTCTGCATCCCTCCTTTAAGCCTTTGCATCACCCTCTTAAGCCTCAGCATCACTCTATTAAGCCTCTGAATCACTCTCTTAAGCATCTGCATCACTCTGCTGATCCCCTGCATCCCTCTCTCAAGCCTCTGCATCACTCTCTTAAGCCTCTGCATCACCCTCTTAAGCGTCTGCATTACTCTCTTGAGCCTCTGCATCCCTCTCCTAAGCCTCTGCCTCATTCTCTTAAGCCTCTGCATCACTCTCTTGAGCCTCTACATCCCTCTCTTCAACCTCTGCATCACTCTCTTCAGCCTCTTCATCCCTCTCTTGAGCCTCTGCAACACTCTCTTTATCCTCTGCATCACTCTCTTAAGGCTCTGAATCCCTGTCTTGAGGCCTCTGCATAACTCTCTCGAGCCTCTGCATCACTCTCTTGATTCTCTGCATCACTCTCACAAGTCTCTGAATTACTCTCTCGAGCCTCTGCATCACTCTCTTGATCCTCTGCATCACTCTCTTGATCCCTTGCATCCCTTTCTCAAGCCTCTGCATCACTCTCTTGAGCATCTGCAACACCCTCTTAAGCCTCTGCATTACTCTCTTGAGCCTCTGCATCCCTCTCCAATGCCTCTGCCTCACTCTCTTAAGCCTCTGCATCACTCTCTTGAGCCTCTGCATCCCTCTCTTCAGCTTCTGCATTACTCTCTTGAGCCTTTTCGTCCCTCTCTTGAGCCTCTGCAACACTCTCTTCAGCCTCTGCATCACTCTCTTAAGCCTCTGAATCTCTCTCTTGAGGCCTCTGCATAACTCTCTCGAGCCTCTGCATCACTCTCTTGATCCTCTGCATCACTCGCTTGAGCCTCTGCATCACTCTCTAGAGTCTCTGCATCACTCTCTAGAGCCTCTGCATCACTCTCTTCAGCCTCTGCATCACTCTCTTAAGCCTCTGCTTCCCTCTCTTGATCCTCTGCATCATCTCTTGAACCTCTGCATCACCCTTTTAAGCCTCTGCATCCCTCTTTTGAGCCTCTGCATCACTTTCTTAAGCCTCTGCATCACTCTCTTAAGCCTCTGCATCACTCTCGTAAGTCTCTGAATCACTCTCCTGAGCCTCTGCGTCCCTCTCACTTGCTTCTTCATCCTTCACTTGAGCCTCTGCATCCCTCTCTTGAGCATCTGCATCACTCTCTTGAACTCCTGCATCCCTCTCATGAGACTCTGCATCCCTCACTTGAGCCTTTGCATCACTCTCTTAAGCCTCTGCATCCGTCTCTTGAGCCCCTGCGTAACTCTCAAGAGCCTCTGCATCCCTCTCTTGTGCCTCTGCTTCCCTCACTCTAGCCTCTGCATCCCTCTCTTGAGCCCCTGCATCCCTCTTTTGAGCCTCTGCATCACTTTCTTAAGCCTCTGCATCCCTTTCTTGAGCCTCTGCATCTCTCTCTTGAACTCCTCCATCCCTCTCATGAGCCTTTGCATACCTCTCTTGAGCCTTTGCATCACTCGCTTAAGCCTATGCATCCCTCTCTTTGGCCTCTGCATCCCTCACGTGAGCCTCTGCATCCCTCTCTTGAGCCCCTGCATCCCTCTCTTGAGCCTCTGCATCCCTCTCGTAAGCCTCTGCATCACTCTCTTAAGCTTCTGCATTACTCTCGTAAGCCTCTGCACCCCTCTCTTAATCCTCTGCATCACTTTCGTAAGCATCTGAATCACTCTCTTGAGCCACTACGTCCCTCTCTTTAGCCACTGAATCCCTCTCTAAAGCCTCTGCATCAGTCTCTTGAGCCTCTGCATCACTCTCTTGAGCCTCTACATCACTCTCTTGAGCCTCTGCATCCCTCTCTTAAGCCTCTGCAACACTCTCTTCAGCCTCTGCATCACTCTCTTCAGCCTCTGCATCCCTCTCTTGATCATCTGCATCACTCTCGTAAGCCTCTGCATCATTCTCCTGAGCCTCTGCATAACTCTCTTGAGCCTCTGCATCACTCTCTTGAGCCTCTGCATCCCTCTTTTAAGCCTCTGCATCTTTCTCTTCAGCCTCTGCATCGCTCTTTTAATCCTATGCATCACTCTCTTAAGCCTCTGCATCACTCTCTTATGCCTCTGAATCACTCGCTTGAGCCTCTGCATAACTCTCTTGAGCACCTGCATCCCTCTCTCAAGCCTCTGCATCACTCTCTTGAGCCTCTGCATACCTCTCTTGAGCCTCTGCATCTCTCTCTTCAGCCTCTTCAGCCCTCTCTTGAGCCTCTGCAACACTCACTTCAGCCTCTGCATCACTCCCTTAAGCCTGTGAATCCCTCTTTTGAGGCCTCTGCATAACAGTCTCGTGCCTCTGCATCACTCTCTTGATTATCTGCATCACTCTCGTAAGCATCTGAATCACTCTCTCGAGCCTCTACATAACTCTCTTGATCCTCTGCATCACTCTCTTGAGCCTGTGCATCACCCTCTTGATCCTCTGCATCACTCTCTTGAGCCTCTGCATCATTCTCTTGAGCCTCTGCATCCCTCTCTTAAGCCTCTACATCATTCTCTTGAGCCTTTGCATCCCTCTCTTGAGCCTCTGCATCTCTCTCTTGAACTCCTGCTTCTCTCTCATGAGCCTTTGCATCCCTCTCTTGAGCCTTTGCATCACTCTTTTAAGCCTCTGCATCCCTCTCTTGAGCATCTGCATCACTCTCTTCGGCGTCTTCATCCATCTATTGAGCCTCTGCAACTCTCACTTCAGCCTCTGCATCACTCTCTTAAGCCTCTGAGTCCCTCTCTTGAGGCCTCTGCATAACTCTCTCGAGCCTCTGCATCACTCTCTTGATTCTCTGCATCACTCCTGTAAGCATCTGAATCACTCTCTCGAGCCTCTACATAACTCTCTTGATCCTCTGCATCACTCTCTTGAGCCTCTGCATCACCTTTTTGATCCTCTGCATCACTCTCCTGAGCCTCTGCATCATTCTCTTGAGCCTTTGCATCCCTCTCTTAAGCCTCTACATCATTCTCTTGAGCCTCTGCATCCCTCTCTTGAGCCTCTGCATCTCTCTCTTGAACTCCTGCATCTCTCTCATGAGCCTTTGCATCCCTCTCTTGAGCCTTTGCATCACTCTTTTAAGCCTCTGCATCCCTCTGTTGAGCCTCTGCATCACTCTCAAGAGCCTCTGCTTCCCTCTCTTGTGCCTCTGCATCCCTCACATGAGCCTGTGATTTAAACAAAATCACAGATTTTTTGTGTGATTTAAACAAAATATCCTCGAATTAGGTATTATTTTGCCGTTTTTCCACGTTTTTGTGAATTTTCAGTTTATTGTAATTATTTCATTAAATATACGAGAAAAATTATGCAAACACATAATTGATCAGAAAATAACCTTAAATACTTTATTTTCAATCATCTATTTGTTTCTCGTTAAAATACTGAATAACATGTTGAAAAGGGGAGAAGTTCTGTTTTTATTGCATATATCGACGTTTCAGCCGAATTTAAACTGTTTTACGTGTACATCATCCATCGGTAATATAAACCGAAAATCAGGAACAATTTAGTTAATTTTAATGAAAACACATTGATTTTTATCATTTGTATTGGAAGCTACATCTTCATACGTCTTTTGTAGGATCTAAAAAATACGAAACTTCGCTTTATGATTCGAAGTTAAAATCCTCAAATTTGGCATAATAATGATTTTTTCACGTTTTTCATGTAGTTTGATATTACGTAAATATATTCATTTTTACCAATATTTCGATACTATTTTATGTAGTATCACGGTATGTGATTTGGCTTTCAAATCTCAGATTTTCGCATAATATTGCATTTTAAGCAAGTTTTCTTGCATTTTGTTTCGTATTAAAAATCACCGAATTCAGCAATACTTTGACGTTTATCATCCCTTTTTCCTTTATGTGATATAAACAAAATATCATCGAATTAGGCAATATTTTTTCTGTTTTTCCACGTTTTTGTGAATTTTCAGTTTATTGTTATTAATTCATTATATAAACGATAAAAAAAATGCAAACACATAATTGATTAGATAATATCCTTAAATACTTCATTTTCAATCAACTATTTGTTTCTCGTTAAAATCCTGAGTAAGATATTGAAAAGGAGAGAAGTTCGGTTTTTATTGCATTGTTTTTTATTTATTGTTTTTATTGCGGTTTTACGTGTACATCTTCCATCGGTAATATTAACCGAAAATCAGGAACATTTTAGTTAATTTTAATGAAAACACATTGATTTTTATTATTTGTATTGGAAGCAACATCTTTATACGTCTTTTCTAGGGTCTAAAAAATACGAAACGTCGCTCTATGATTCGAAGTTAAAATCCTCAAATTTGGCATAATAATGACTTTTTCACGTTTTTCATGTAGTTTGATATTACTTAAATATATTCATTTTTACCAATATTTCGATACTATTTCATCACGATACGTGATTTGGCCTTCAAATCTCAGATTTTCGCATAATATTGCATTTTAAGCAAGTTTTCTTGCTTTTTGTTTCGAACTAAAAATCATCGAATTCAGCAATATTTTGACGTTTATCATCCCCTTTTCCTTTATGTGATATAAACAAATTATCATCGAATTAGGCAATATTTTGTTGTTTTTTCACGTTTTTGTGAATTTTCAGTTTATTGTTATTATTTCATTAAATATACGAGAAAAATTATGCAAACACATAATTGATTAGAAATTAACCTTAAACACTTCATTTTCAATCATCTATTTGTTTCTCGTTAAAATACTGAGTAAGATATTGGAAAGGGGAGAAATTCTGTTTTTATTGCATATATCGACGTTTCAGCCGGATTTAAGCGGTTTTACGTGTACATCTTCCATCGGTAATATAAACCGAAAATCAGGAACATTTTAGTTAATTTTAATGAAAACACATTGATTTTTATTATTTGTATTGGAAGCAACATCTTTATACATCTTTTCTAGGGTCTAAAAAATACGAAACCTCGCTTTATGATTCGAAATTAAACTTCGAATCCCATATTTGGCATAATAATGACTTTTTCACGTTTTTCATGTAGTTTGATATTACGTAAATATATTCATTTTTACCAATATTTCGATACTATTTCATGTAGTATCACGATACGTGATTTGGCCTTCAAATCTCAGATTTACGCATAATATTGCATTTTAAGCAAGTTTTCTTGCATTTTGTTTCGTACTAAAAATCATCGAATTCAGCAATATTTTGACGTTTATCATCCCCTTTTCCTTTATGTGATATAAACAAAATATCATCGAATTAGGCAATATTTTGCTGTTTTTCCACGTTTTTGTGAATTTTCAGTTTATTGTTATAAATTCATTATATATACGATAAAAATGATGCAAACACATAATTGATTAGAAATTAACCTTAAACACTTCATTTTCAATCATCTATTTGTTTCTCGTTAAAATCCTGAGTAAGATATTGAAAAGGAGAGAAGTTCGGTTTTTATTGCATATATCGACGTTTCAGCCGGAATAGAGCGGTTTTACCCTCTTGACCCTCTGCATCCCTCTCTTGAGCCTCTGCAGCACTCTCTTAACCCTCTGCATCACTCTCGTAAGCCTCTGCATCACTCTCTTAAGCCTCTGCATCACTCTCGTAAACCTCTGAATCACTCTCTTCAGCCTCTCTATCACTCTCTTGAGCCCCTGCATCCCTCTACTGAGCCTCTGCATCACTCTCGTGAGCCTCTGCATCACACTCTTAAGCCTCTACATCCCTCTTTTGAGCTTCTTTATCACTTTCTTAGGCCTCTGCATCCCTTTCTTGAGCCTCTGCATCTCTCTCTTGAACTCCTGCATCCATCACATGAGCCTTTGCATCCCTCTATTGAACCTTTGCATCACTCGCTTAAGCCTCTGCATCCCTCTCTTGAGCCTGTGCATCACTCACAAAAGTCTCTGCATCCCTCTCTAGTGCCTCTGCATCCCTCACCTGAGCCTCTGCATCCCTCTCATGAGCCCCTGCATCCCTCTCTTTAGCCTCTGCATCCCTCTCTTGAGCCTCTGCATCCCTCTCTTAAGCCTCTACATCACTCTCTTAAGCCTCTGCTTCCCTCTCTTGATCCTCTGCATCACTCTCTTGAGCCTCTGCATCACTCTCATGATCGTCTGCATCACTCTCTTGACCCTCTGCATCACTCTCTTGAGCCTCTCTATCTCTCTATTGAACCTCTGCATCACTCTCTTGAGCCTCTGCATCACTCTCTTAAGCCTCTGCATCCCTCTCTTGATTCTCTGCATCACTCTCGTGAGCCTCTGCATCATGCTCTTAAGCCTCTGCATCCCTCTCTTAAGCCTCTACATCATTCTCTTGGGCCTCTGCATCACTCTATTGAGCCTCTGCATCACTCACTTAAGCCTCTGCCGTTCTCTCTTGAGCCTCTGCATCACTCTCTTGAGCCTCTGCATTCCTCTCTGGAGCCTCAGCATCCCTCTCTTGAGCCTTTTGCATCACTCTTATGAACCTCTGCATCATTCTCTTGAGCCTCTGCATCCCTTTCTTAAGCTTCTGCATCACTCTCTTGAGCCTCTGCATCCCTCTATTAAGCCTCTGCATCACTCTTTTGAGCCTCTGCATCCCTCTCATGAGCCTCTGCATCACTGTCATGAGCCTCTGCATCACTCTCTCGAGCCTCTGCATCACTCTCTAGAGCCTCTGCATCACTCTCCTAAACCTCTGCATCCCTCTCTTGATCCTCTGCATCAGTCTCTTGAGCCTCTGCATCATTCTCTTGAGCCTCTACATCCTTCTCTTAAGCCTCTACATCATTCTCATGAGCCCCTTCATCACTTTCTTCAGCCTCTGCATCACTCTCTTAAGCCTCTGCATCACTCTCTTAAGCCTCTGCCTTTTTCTCTTGAGCCTCTGCATCACTCTCTTGAGCCTCTGCATCCCTCTCTGGAGCCTCAGCATCCCTCTCTTGAGCCTTTTGCAGCACTCTGTTGAGCCTTTGCATCACTCTCTTGAGCCTCTGCATCATTCTCATGAGCCTATACATCCTTCTCTTGAGCCCCTGCATCACTCTCTTGAGCCTCTGCATCACTCTCTTGATCCTTTGCATCACTCACTTGAGCCTCTGTATCATTCTCTTGAGCCTCTGCCTCCCTCTCTTAAGCCTCTACATCATTCTCTTGAGCCTCTGCATCCCTCTCTTGAGCCTTTGCATCTCTCTGTTAAGCCTCTGCATTCCTCTCATGAGCTTCTGCATCACTCTCAAGTGCCTCTGCATCTTTCTCTTGTGCCTCTGCATCCCGCACTTTAGCCTCTGCTTCCCTCTCTTGAGCCTCTGCATCCCTCTCTTGAGCCTCTGCAAACTCTCTTCAGCCTCTGCATCACTCTCGTAAGCCTTTGCATCACTCTCTTAAGCCTCTCATCACTCTCGTAAACCTCTGAATCACTCTCCTCAGCCTCTCTATCACTCTCTTGAGCCCCTGCATCCCTTTATTGAGCCTCTGCATCACTCTCGTGAGCCTCTGCATCACACTCTTAAGCCTCTGCATCCCTCTTTTGAGCCTCTGCATCACTTTCTTAAGCCTCTGCATCACTCTCGTGAGCCTCTGCATCACACTCTTAAGCCTCTGCATCCCTCTTTTGAGCCTCTGCATCACTTTCTTAAGCCTATGCATCCCTTTTTTGATCCTCTGCATCTCTCATTTGAACTCCTGCATCCATCTCATGAGCTTTTGCATCCCTCTCATGAGCCTTTGCATCACTCGCTTAAGCCTCTGCATCCCTCTCTTGAGCCTCTGCATCACTCTCAAGAACCTATGCATCCCTCTCTTGTGCCTCTTCATCCCACACTTGAGCCTCTGCATCCCTCTCTTGAGCCCCTGCATCCCTCTCTTGAGCCTCTGCATTCCTCTCATGTGCCTCTGCATCTCTCTCTTAAGCCTCTGCATCACTCTCTTCAGGCTCTGCATCCCTTTTTTGAGCCTATGCATCACTTTCTTAAGCCTCTGCATCCCTTTCTTGAGCCTCTGCATCACTCTCTTGAACTCCTGCATCCCTTTTTTTATCCTATGCATCACTTTCTTAGGCCTCTGCATCCCTTTCTTGAGCATCTGCATCACTCTCTTGAACTCCTGCATCCCTCTCATCAGCCTCTGCATCCGTCATCTGAGCTTTTGCATCACTCTGTTAGGAATCTGCATCCCTCTCTTGAGCCTCTGCGTCACTCTCAAGAGCCTCTGCATCCCTCTCTTGTGCCTCTGCATCCCTCACTTGAGCCTCTGCATCCCTCACTTGAGGCAGTGCATCCCTCTCTTGAGCCTCTGAATTTCTCTCTTAAGCCTCTGCATCACTCTCTTAAGCCTCTGCATCACTCTCGTAAGCCTCTGAATCACTCTCTTGAGCCTCTGCATCCCTCTCTTGAACTCCTGCATCCCTCTCATTAGCCTCTGCTTCCCTCTCTCAAGCCTCTGCATCACCCTCTTCAGCCTCTGCATCACCCTCTTGAGCCTCTGCATCACTCTCTTAAGCCTCTGCCTTTCTCTCTTGAGCCTCTGTATCACTCTCTTGAGCCTCTGCATCCCTCTATGGAGCCTCAGCATCCCTCTCTTGAGGCTTTTGAAACACTCTGTTGAACCTTTGCATCACTCTCTTGAGCCTCTGCATCATTCTCTTGAGCCTCTACATCCTTCTCTTAAGCCTCTACATCATTCTCTTGAGCCCTTACATCACTCTCTTGAGCCTCTGCATCACTCTCTTGATCCTCTGCATCTCTCTCTTCAGCCTCTGCATCACTCTCTTGATCCTCTGCATCACTCTCTTGAGCCTCTGCATCAATCTCTTGAGCCTGTGCATCCCTCTCTTAAGCCTCTACATCATTCTCCTGAGCCTTTGCATCCCTCTCTTGAGCGTTTGCATCACTCTCCTAAGCCTCTGCATTCCTCTCATGAGCCTCTGCATCACTCTCAAGTGCCTCTGCATCTTTCTCTTGTGCCTCTGCATCCCTCACTTTAGCTTCTGCATCCCTCTCTTGAGCCTCTGCATCCCTCTCTTGAGCCTATTCATCACCCTCCTGATTCTCTGCATCACTCTCTTAAGCCTCTGCATCACTCTCTAGAGCCTCTGCATCACTTTCTTCAGCCTCTGCATCACTCTCTTAAGCCTCTGCTTCCCTCTCTTGACCCTCTGCATTACTCTCTTGAGCCTCTGCATCACTCTCTTGATCGTCTGCATCACTCTCTTGATCCTCTGCATCACTCTCTTGAGCCTCTCTTTCACTCTATTGAGCCTCTGCATCACTCTCTTGAGCCTCTGCACCACTCTCTTAAGACTTTGCATCCCTCTCTTGATTCTCTGCATCACTCTCTTGAGCCTCTGTATCATACTCGTGAGCCTCTGCTTCCCTCTCTTAAGCCTCTACATCATTCTCTTGGGCCTCTGCATCACTCTCTTGAGCCTCTTCATCACTCTCTTAAGCCTCTGCCTTTCTCTCTTGAGCCTCTGCATAACTCTCTTGAGCCTCTCCATCCCTCTCTGGAGCCTCAGCATCCCTCTCTTGAACCTTTTGCAGCAAACTCTTGAGCCTCTGCTTCATTCTCTTGAGCCTCTGCGTCCCTCTCTTTAGCCTCTGCATCATTCTCTTGAGCCTCTGCATCACTCTCTTGAGCCTCTGCATCACTCCCTTAAGCCTATGCATCACTCTCTTAAACCTCTGCATCCCTCTCTTGATCCTCTGCATCAGTCTCTTGAGCCTCTGCATCATTCTCTTGAGCCTCTTCATCCTTCTCTTAAGCCTCTACATCATTCTCTTGAACCCCTGCATCACTCTCTTGAGCCTCTGCATCACTCTCTTCAGCTTCTGCATCACTCTCTTCAGCCTCTGCTTCCCTCGCTTGATCCTCTGCATCACGCTCTTCAGACTCTTCATCACTCTCTTAAGCCTCTGTTTCCCTCTCTTGATCCTCTGCATCACTCTCTTGAGCCTCTGCGTCACTCTCTTGATTGTCTGCATCACTCGCTTGAGCCTCTGCATCACTCTCTTGAGCCTCTCTATTACTCTATTGAGCCTCTGCATCACTCTCTTGAGCATTTGCATCACTCTCTTAAGCCTCTGCATTCCTCTCTTGATTCTCTGCATCACTCTCTTAAGCCTCTACATCATTCTCTTTAGCCTCTGCATTACTCTCTTGACCCTCTGCATCACTCCCTTGAACCTCTGCATCCCTCTCTGGAGCCTCAGCATCCCTCTCTTGAGACTTTTGCAGCACTCTCTTTAGCCTCTGCATCATTCTCTTGAGCTTCTGCATCCCACTCTTAAGCCTCTGCATCACCCTCTTGAGCCTCTGCATCCTCTTTTAAGCCTCTGCATCACTCTCTTGAGCCTCTGCATCTCTCTCTTGAGCCTCTGCATCACTCTTATGAGCCTCTGCATCACTCTCTTGAGCCTCTGCATCACTCTCCTGAGCTTCTGCATCACTCTCGTAAACCTCTTCATCCCTCTCTTGATCCTCTGCATCACTCTCTTGAGCCTCTGCATTATTCTTTTGAGCCTCTACATCCTTCTCTTAAGCCTCTACATCATTCTCTTGAGCCCCTGCATCACTCTCTTGAGCCTCTGCATCACTTTCTTAAGCCTTTGCATCTCTCTCTTCAGCCTCTGCATCACTCTCTTGATCCTCTGCATCACTCTCTTGAGCCTCTGCATCATTCTCCTGAGATTCTGCATCCCTCTTTTAAGCCTCTACATCATTCTCTTGAGCCTCTGCATCCCTCTCTTGAGCCTTTGCATCACTCTCTTAAGCCTCTTCATCCTTCTCTTGAGCCTCTGCATCACTCTCAAGTGCCTCTGCATATTTCCCTTGTGCATCTGCTTCCCTCACTTTAGCCTCTGCATCCCTCTCTTGAGTCTCTGCATCCCTCTCTTGAGCCTCTGCACCACTCTCTTAAGCCTCTGCATCACTCTCGTAAGCCTCTGCATCACTATCTTAAGCCTCTGCATCACTCTCGTAAACCTCTGAATCACTCTCCTCAGCCTCTCTATCACTCTCTTGAGCCCCTACATCCCTCTATTGAGCCTCTGCATCACTCTCCTGAGCCTCTGCATCGCACTCTTAATCCTCTGCATCCCTCTTTTGAGCCTCTGTATTACTTTCTTAAGCCTCTGCATCCATTTCTTGAGTCTCTGCATGATTCTCTTTAACTCCTGCATCCATCTCATGAGCCTCTGCATCCCTCTCTTGAGCCTCTGCATCACTCTCAAGAGCCTCTGCATCCCTCTCTTGTGCCTCTGCGTCCCTCACTTGAGCTTCTGCATCCCTCTCTTGAGCCTCTGCATCCCTCTCTTGAGCCTCTGCATCCCTCTCTTGAGCCTCTGCATCCCTCTCTTAAGCCGCTGCATCACTCTCTTAAGCCTCTGCATCACTCTCGTAAGCCTCTGAATCACTCTCTTGAGCCTCTGCATTCCTCTCTTGAGCCTCTGCATCACTCTCTTCAGGCTCTGCATATCTTTTTTGAGCCTATGCATCACTTTATTAAGCCTCTGCATCCCTTTCTTGAGCCTTTGCATCACTCTCTTCAACTCCTGCATCCCTCTCATGAGCCTCTGCATCCCTCCCATGAGCCTCTGCATCCCTCATCTGAGCTTTTGCATCACTCGCTTAAGAATCTGCATCCATCTCTTGAGTCTCTGCGTCACTCTCAAGAGCCTCTGCATCCCTCTCTTGTGCCTCTGCATCCCTCACATGAGCCTCTGCATCCCTCTCTTGAACTCCTGCATCCCTCTCATTAGCCTCTGCATCCCTCCCTTGAACCTTTGCATCACTCTCTTAAGCCTATGCATCCCTCTCCTGAGCCTCTGCATCCCTCTCTAGAGCCTCTGCATCCTTCTCCTGGGCATCTGCATCCCTCTCTTGAGCCTCTGCATTCCTCTCTTAAGTCTCTGCATCACTCTCTTGAGCCTTTGCATCACACTCTTGAGCCCCTGCATCCCTCTCTCAAGCCTCTGCATCACCCTCTTCAGCCTCTGCATTACTCTCTTGAGACTCAACATCCCTCTCCTAAGCCTCCGCATAACTCTTTCGAGCCTCTACATCACCCTCTTGATTCTCTGCATCACTCTCTTAAGCCTCTGCATCACTCTCTAGAGCCTCTGCATCACTTTCTTCAGCCTCTGCATCACTCTCTTAAGCCTCTGCTTCCCTCTCTTGATCCTCTACATCATTCTCTTGGGCCTCTGCATCACTCTCTTGAGCCTCTTCATCACTCTCTTAAGCCTCTGCCTTTCTCTCTTGAGCCTCTGCCTTTCTCTCTTGAGCCTCTGCATAACTCTCTTGAGCCTCTCCATCCCTCTCTGGAGCCTCAGCATCCCTCTCTTGAGGCTTTTGCAGCACTCTCTTGAGCCTCTGCATCATTCTCTTGAGCTTTTGCATCCCTCTCTTAAGCCTCTGCATCACCCTCTTGAGCCTCTGCATCCTCTTTTAAGCCTCTGCATCACTCTCATGACCCTCTGCATCACTCTCCTGAGCCTCTGCATCACTCCCTTGAACATCTGCATCCCTCTCTGGAGCCTCAGCATCCCTCTCTTGAGCCTTTTGCAGCACTCTCTTGAGCCTCTGCATCATTCTCTTGAGCTTTTGCATCCCTCTCTTAAGCCTCTGCATCACCCTCTTGAGCCTCTGCATCCTCTTTTAAGCCTCTGCATCACTCTCATGAGCCTCTGCATCACTCTCTTGAGCCTCTGCATCACTCTCCTGAGCTTCTGCATCACTCGTAAACCTCTGCATCCCTCTCTTGATCCTCTGCATCACTCTCTTGAGCCTCTGCATTATTCTTTTGAGCCTCTACATCCTTCTCTTAAGCCTCTACATCATTCTCTTGAGCCCCTGCATAACTCTCTTGAGCCTATGCATCACTCTCTTAAGCCTTTGCATCTCTCTCATCAGCTTCTGCATCACTCTCTTGATCCTCTGCATCACTCTCTTGAGCCTCTGCATCATTCTCCTGAGCCTCTGCATCCCTCTCTTAAGCCTCTACATCATTCTCTTGAGCCTCTGCATCCCTCTCTTGAGCCTTTGCATCACTCTCTTAAGCCTCTTCATCCCTCTCTTGAGCCTCTGCATCACTCTTAAGTGCCTCTGCATCTTTCCCTTGTGCATCTGCATCCCTCACTTTAGCCTCTGCATCCCTCTCTTGAGTCTCTGCATCCCTCTCTTGAGCCTCTGCACCACTCTCTTAAGCCTCTGCATCACTCTCGTAAGCCTCTGAATCACTATCTTAAGCCTCTGGATCACTCTCGTAAACCTCTGAATCACTCTCCTCAGCCTCTCTATCACTCTCTTGAGCCCCTGCACCCCTCTATTGAGCCTCTGCATCACTCTCGTGAGCCTCTGCATCGCACTCTTAAGCCTCTGCATCCCTCTTTTGAGCCTCTGTATTACTTTCCTAAGCCTCTGCATCCATTTCTTGAGCCTCTGCATGATTCTCTTGAACTCCTGCATCCATCTCATGAGCCTTTGCATCCCTCTCTCCAGCCTTTGCATCACTCGCTTAAGCCTCTGCATCCCTCTCTTGAGCCTCTGCATCACTCTCAAGAGCCTCTGCATCCCTCTCTTGTGCCTCTGCGTCCCTCACTTGAGCCTCTGCATCCCTCTCTTGAGCCTCTGCATCCCTCTCTTGAGCCTCTGCATCCCTCTCTTGAGCCTCTGCATCCCTCTCTTAAGCCGCTGCATCACTCTCTTAAGCCTCTGCATCACTCTCGTAAGCCTCTGAATCACTCTCTTGAGCCTTTGTATCCATCTCTTGAGCCTCTGCATCACTCCCTTCAGGCTCTGCATCCCTTTTTTGAGCCTATGCATCATTTTCTTAAGCCTCTACATCCTTTTCTAGAGCCCCTGCATCACTCTCTTGAGCCTCTGCATCACTCTCTTGAGCCTCTGCATCCCTCTCTTAAGCCTCTGCAACACTCTCGTCAGCCTCTGCATCACTCTCTTAAGCCTCTGCATCACTCTCTTGAGCCTCTGCTTCCCTCTTTTAAGCCTCTGCGTAACTCTCTAGAGCCTCTGCATCCCTCTTTTAAGCCACTGCATAACTCTCCTAAGCCTCTGCATCACTCTCTTATGCCTCTGAATCACTCTCTTGAGCCTCTGCATAACTCTCTTGAGCCCCTGCATCCCTCTCTCAAGCCTCTGCATCACTCTCTTGAGCCTCTGCATCCCTCCCTTGAGCCTCTGCATCACTCTCTTCAGCCTCTTCATCCCTCTCTTGAGCCTCTGCAACACTCACTTCAGCCTCTGCATCAGTCTCTTAAGCCTCTGAGTCCCTCTCTTGAGGCCTCTGCATAACTCTCTCGAGCCTCTGCATCACTCTTGATTCTCTGCATCACTCTCATAAGCATCTGAATCACTCTCTCGAGCCTGTACATAACTCTCTTGATCCTCTGCATCACTCTCTTGAGCCTCTGCATCACCCTCTTGATCCTCTGCATCACTCTCTTGAGCCTTTGCATCACTCTTTTAAGCCTCTGCATCCCTCTCTTGAGCCTCTGCATCACTCTTAAGAGCCTCTGCTTCCCTCTCTTGTGCCTCTGCATCCCTCACCTGAGCCTCTGCATCCCACTCTGTAGCCTTTGCATCCCTCTCTTGGGCCTCTGCATCCCTCTCTTGAGCCTCTGCATCCCTCTTTTAAGCCTTTGCATCACTCTCTTAAGCCTCTGCATCACTCTCTTAAGCCTCTGAATCACTCTCTTAAGCCTCTGCATCACTTTCTTGATCCCCTGCATCCCTCTCTCAAGCCTCTTCATCACTCTCTTGAGCCTCTGCATCACCCTCTTAAGCGTCTGCATTACTCTCTTGAGCCTCTGCATCCCTCGCCTAGGCCTTGGCCTCAATCTCCAAAGCCTCAGCATCACTCTCCTGAGCCTCTGCATCCCTCTCTTGAGCCTCTGCATCACTCTCTTCAGCCTCTTCATCCCTCTCTTGAGCCTCTGCAACACTCTCTTCAGCCTCTGCATCACTCTCTTGATCCTCTGCATCACTCTCTTGATCCTCTGTATCACTCTCTTGAGCCCCTGCATCCCTCTCTTGAGCCTCTGCATCACTCTCTTGAGCCTCTGCATCACCCTTTCAAGCCTCTACATCCCTCTTTTGAGCCTCTGCATCACTTTCTTAAGCCTCTGCATCACTCTCTTAAGCCTCTGCATCACTCATGTAAGCTTCTGAATCACTCTCCTGAGCCTCTGCATCCCTCTCTTGAGCCTCTGATTCACTCTCTTGAACTCCTGCATCCCTCTCATGAGACTCTGCATCCCTCACTTGAGCCTTTGCATCACTCTCTTAAGCCTCTGCATCCCTCTCTTGAGCCTCTGCGTCACTCTCAAGAGCCTCTGCATCCCCCTCTTGTGCCTCTGCTTCCCTCATTTGAGCCTCTGCATCCCTCTCTTGAGCCTCTGCATCCCTCTCTTGAGCCTCTGCATCCCTCTCTTAAGCCGCTGCATCACTCTCTTAAGCCTCTGCATCACTCTCGTAAGCCTCTGAATCACTCTCTTGAGCCTCTGCATTCCTCTCTTGAGCCTCTGCATCACTCTCTTCAGGCTCTGCATATCTTTTTTGAGCCTATGCATCACTTTATTAAGCCTCTGCATCCCTTTCTTGAGCCTTTGCATCACTCTCTTCAACTCCTGCATCCCTCTCATGAGCCTCTGCATCCCTCTCATGAGCCTCTGCATCCCTCATCTGAGCTTTTGCATCACTCGCTTAAGAATCTGCATCCATCTCTTGAGTCTCTGCGTCACTCTCAAGAGCCTCTGCATCCCTCTCTTGTGCCTCTGCATCCCTCACATGAGCCTCTGCATCCCTCTCTTGAACTCCTGCATCCCTCTCATTAGCCTCTGCATCCCTCCCTTGAACCTTTGCATCACTCTCTTAAGCCTATGCATCCCTCTCCTGAGCCTCTGCATCCCTCTCTAGAGCCTCTGCATCCTTCTCCTGGGCCTCTGCATCCCTCTCTTGAGCCTCTGCATTCCTCTCTTAAGTCTCTGCATCACTCTCTTGAGCCTTTGCATCACACTCTTGAGCCCCTGCATCCCTCTCTCAAGCCTCTGCATCACCCTCTTCAGCCTCTGCATTACTCTCTTGAGACTCAACATCCCTCTCCTAAGCCTCCGCATAACTCTTTCGAGCCTCTACATCACCCTCTTGATTCTCTGCATCACTCTCTTAAGCCTCTGCATCACTCTCTAGAGCCTCTGCATCACTTTCTTCAGCCTCTGCATCACTCTCTTAAGCCTCTGCTTCCCTCTCTTGATCCTCTGCATTACTCTCTTGAGCCTCTGCATCACTCTCTTGATCGTCTCCATCACTCTCTTGAGCCTCTGCATCACTCTCTTAAGACTTTGCATCCCTCTCTTGATTCTCTGCATCACTCTCTTGAGCCTCTGTATCATACTCGTGAGCCTCTTCGTCCCTCTCTTAAGCCTCTACATCATTCTCTTGGGCCTCTGCATCACTCTCTTGAGCCTCTTCATCACTCTCTTAAGCCTCTGTCTTTCTCTCTTGAGCCTCTGCCTTTCTCTCTTGAGCCTCTGCAAAACTCTCTTGAGCCTCTCCATCCCTCTCTGGAGCCTCAGCATCCCTCTCTTGAGGCTTTTGCAGCACTCTCTTGAGCCTCTGCATCATTCTCTTGAGCTTTTGCATCCCTCTCTTAAGCCTCTGCATCACCCTCTTGAGCCTCTGCATCCTCTTTTAAGCCTCTGCATCACTCTCATGAGCCTCTGCATCACTGTCCTGAGCCTCTGCATCACTCCCTTGAACATCTGCATCCCTCTCTGGAGCCTCAGCATCCCTCTCTTGAGCCTTTTGCAGCACTCTCTTGAGCCTCTGCATCATTCTCTTGAGCTTTTGCATCCCTCTCTTAAGCCTCTGCATCACCCTCTTGAGCCTCTGCATCCTCTTTTAAGCCTCTGCATCACTCTCATGAGGCTCTGCATCACTCTCTTGAGCCTCTGCATCACTCTCCTGAGCTTCTGCATCACTCGTAAACCTCTGCATCCCTCTCTTGATCCTCTGCATCACTCTCTTCAGCCTCTGCATTATTCTTTTGAGCCTCTACATCCTTCTCTTAAGCCTCTACATCATTCTCTTGAGCCCCTGCATAACTCTCTTGAGCCTATGCATCACTCTCTTAAGCCTTTGCATCTCTCTCTTCAGCTTCTGCATCACTCTCTTGATCCTCTGCATCACTCTCTTGAGCCTCTGCATCATTCTCCTGAGCCTCTGCATCCCTCTCTTAAGCCTCTACATCATTCTCTTGAGCCTCTGCATCCCTCTCTTGAGCCTTTGCATCACTCTCTTAAGCCTCTTCATCCCTCTCTTGAGCCTCTGCATCACTCTCAAGTGCCTCTGCATCTTTCCCTTGTGCATCTGCATCCCTCACTTCAGCCTCTGCATCCCTCTCTTGAGTCTCTGCATCCCTCTCTTGAGCCTCTGCACCACTCTCTTAAGCCTCTGCATCACTCTCGTAAGCCTCTGCATCACTATCTTAAGCCTCTGCATCACTCTCGTAAACCTCTGAATCACTCTCCTCAGCCTCTCTATCACTCTCTTGAGCCCCTGCATCCCTCTATTTAGCCTCTGCATCACTCTCGTGAGCCTCTGCATCGCACTCTTAAGCCTCTACATCCCTCTTTTGAGCCTCTGTATTACTTTCTTAAGCCTCTGCATCCATTTCTTGAGCCTCTGCATGATTCTCTTGAACTCCTGCATCCATCTCATGAGCCTTTGCATCCCTCTCTCCAGCCTTTGCATCACTCGTTTAAGCCTCTGCATCCCTCTCTTGAGCCTCTGCATCACTCTCAAGAGCCTCTGCATCCCTCTCTTGTGCCTCTGCGTCCCTCACTTGAGCCTCTGCATCACTCTCTTCAGCCTCTTCATCCCTCTCTTGAGCCTCTGCAACACTCATTTCAGCCTCTGCATCACTCTCTTAAGCCTCTGAGTCCCTCTCTCGAGCCTCTGCATCACTCTCTTGATTCTCTGCATCACTCTCGTAAGCATCTGAATCACTCTCTCGAGCCTGTACATAATCCCTCTTCATCCTCTGCATCACTCTCTTGAGCCTCTGCATCACCCTCTTGAGCCTCTGCATCCTCTTTTAAGCCTCTGCATCACTCTCATGAGCCTCTGCATCACTCTCTTGAGCCTCTGCATCACTCTCTCGAGCCTGTACATATCTCTCTTGATCCTCTGCATCACTCTCTTGAGCCTCTGCATCACCCTCTTGAGCCTCTGCATCCTCTTTTAAGACTCTGCATCACTCTCATGAGCCTCTGCATCACTCTCTTGAGCCTCTGCATCACTCTCCTGAGCTTCTGCATCACTCGTAAACCTCTGCATCCCTCTCTTGATCCTCTGCATCACTCTCTTGAGCCTCTGCATTATTCTTTTGAGCCTCTACATCCTTCTCTTAAGCCTCTACATCATTCTCTTGAGCCCCTGCATAACTCTCTTGAGCCTATGCATCACTCTCTTAAGCCTTTGCATCTCTCTCTTCAGCTTCTGCATCACTCTCTTGATCCTCTGCATCACTCTCTTGAGCCTCTGCATCATTCTCCTGAGCCTCTGCATCCCTCCCTTAAGCCTCTACATCATTCTCTTGAGCCTCTGCATCCCTCTCTTGAGCCTTTGCATCACTCTCTTAAGCCTCTTCATCCCTCTCTTGAGCCTCTGCATCACTCTCAAGTGCCTCTGCATCTTTCCCTTGTGCATCTGCATCCCTCACTTTAGCCTCTGCATCCCTCTCTTGAGTCTCTGCATCCCTCTCTTGAGCCTCTGCACCACTCTCTTTAGCCTCTGCATCACTCTCGTAAGCCTCTGCATCACTATCTTAAGCCTCTGCATCACTCTCGTAAACCTCTGAATCACTCTCCTCAGCCTCTCTATCACTCTCTTGAGCCCCTGCATCCCTCTATTGAGCCTCTGCATCACTCTCGTGAGCCTCTGCATCGCACTCTTAAGCCTCTACATCCCTCTTTTGAGCCTCTGTATTACTTTCTTAAGCCTCTGCATCCATTTCTTGAGCCTCTGCATGATTCTCTTGAACTCCTGCATCCATCTCATGAGCCTTTGCATCCCTCTCTCCAGCCTTTGCATCACTCGCTTAAGCCTCTGCATCCCTCTCTTGAGCCTCTGCATCACTCTCAAGAGCCTCTGCATCCCTCTCTTGTGCCTCTGCGTCCCTCACTTGAGCCTCTGCATCACTCTCTTCAGCCTCTTCATCCCTCTCTTGAGCCTCTGCAACACTCACTTCAGCCTCTGCATCACTCTCTTAAGCCTCTGAGTCCCTCTCTCGAGCCTCTGCATCACTCTCTTGATTCTCTGCATCACTCTAGTAAGCATCTGAATCACTCTCTCGAGCCTGTACATAACTCTCTTGATCTCACCTGCATCCCACTCTGTAGCCTCTGCATCCCTCTCTTGGGCCTCTGCATCCCTCTCTTGAGCCTCGGCATCCCTCTTTTAAGCCTTTGCATCACTCTCTTAAGCCTCTGCATCACTCTCTTAAGCCTCTGAATCACTCTCTTAAGCCTCTGCATCACTTTCTTGATCCCCTGCATCCCTCTCTCAAGCCTCTTCATCACTCGCTTGAGCCTCTGCATCACCCTCTTGATCCTCTGCATCACTCTCTTGAGCCTTTGCATCACTCTTTTAAGCCTCTACATCCCTCTCATGAGCCTCTGCATCACTCTCAAGAGCCTCTGCTTCCCTCTCTTGTGCCTCTGCATCCCTCACCTGAGCCTCTGCATCCCACTCTGTAGCCTCTGCATCCCTCTCTTGGGCCTCTGCATCCCTCTCTTGAGCCTCTGCATCCCTCTTTTAAGCCTTTGCATCACTCTCTTAAGCCTCTGCATCACTCTCTTAAGCCTCTGAATCACTCTCTTAAGCCTCTGCATCACTTTCTTGATCCCCTGCATCCCTCTCTCAAGCCTCTTCATTACTCTCTTGAGCCTCTGCATCCCTCGCCTAAGCCTTGGCCTCAATCTCCAAAGCCTCTGCATCACTCTCCTGAGCCTCTGCATCCCTCTCTTGAGCCTCTGCATCACTCTCTTCAGCCTCTTCATCCCTCTCTTGAGCCTCTGCAACACTCTCTTCAGCCTCTGCATCACTCTCTTATGCCTCTGAATCCCTCTCTTGAGGCCTCTGCATAACTCTCTCGAGCCTCTGCATCACTCTCTTGATCCTCTGCATCACTCTCTTGATCCTCTGTATCACTCTCTTGAGCCCCTGCATCCCTCTCTTGAGCCTCTGCATCACTCTCTTGAGCCTCTGCATCACCCTTTCAAGCCTCTACATCCCTCTTTTGAGCCTCTGCATCACTTTCTTAAGCCTCTGCATCACTCTCTTAAGCCTCTGCATCACTCTTGTAAGCTTCTGAATCACTCTCCTGAGTCTCTGCATCCCTCTCATGAGCGTCTGCATCACTCCCAAGGGCCTCTGCGTCCCTCTCATTTGCCTCTGCATCCCTCACTTGAGCCTCTGCATCCCTCTCTTGAGCCTCTGCATCACTCTCTTGAACTCCTGCATCCCTCTCATGAGACTCTGCATCCCTCACTTGAGCCTTTGCATCACTCTCTTAAGCCTCTGCATTCCTCTCTTGAGCCTCTGCGTCACTCTCAAGAGCCTCTGCATCCCCCTCTTGTGCCTCTGCTTCCCTCATTTGAGCCTCTGCATCCCTCTCTTGAGCCCCTGCATCCCTCTCTTGAACCTCTGCATCCCTCTCTTGAGCCTCTGCATCCCTCTCTTAAGCCTCTGCATCACTCTCTTAAGCTTCTGCATCACTCTCGTAAGCCTCTGAATCACTCTTTTGAGCCTCTGCATCCCTCTCTTGAGCCTCTGAATCACTCTCTTGAGCCTCTGCATCCCTCCCTTAATCCTCTGCATCACTCTCGTAAGCATCTGAATCACTCTCTTGAGCCTCTACTTCCCTCTCTTTAGCCACTGAATCCCTCTCTAAAGCCTCTGCATCAGTCTCTTGAGCCTCTGCATTACTCTCTTGAGCCTCTGCATCACTCTCTTGAGCCTCTGCATCCCTCTCTTAAGCCTCTGCAACACTCTCTTCAGCCTCTGCATCACTCTTCAGCCTCTGCATCCCTCTCTTGATCATCTGCATCACTCTCTTAAGCCTCTGCATCACTCTCTTATGCCTCTGAATCACTCGCCTGAGCCTCTGCAAAAATTCTCTTGAGCACCTGCATCCCTCTCTCAAGCCTCTGCATTACTCTCTTGAGCCTCTGCATCCCTCTCTTGAGCCTCTGCATCTCTCTCTTCAGCCTCTTCATCCCTCTCTTGAGCCTCTGCAACACTCACTTCAGCCTCTGCATCACTCTCTTAAGCCTCTGCATCACTCTCTTGATTCTCTGCATCACTCTCGTAAGCATCTGAATCACTCTCTCAAGCCTCTACATAACTCTCTTGATCCTCTGCATCACTCTCTTGAGCCTGTGCATCACCCTCTTGATCCTCTGCATCACTCTCTTGAGCCTCTGCATCATTCTCTTGAGCCTCTGCATCCCTCTCTTAAGCCTCTCCATCATTCTCTTGAGCCTTTGCATCCCTCTCTTGAGCCTCTGCATCTCTCTCTTGAACTCCTGCTTCTCTCTCATGAGCTTTTGCATCTCTCTCTTGAGCCTTTGCATCACTCTTTTAAGTCTCTGCATCCCTCTCTTGAGCCCTCTCCTGAATCCCTCTTTTGAGGCCTCTGCATAACTCTCTCGCGCCTCTGCATCACTCTCTTGATTCTCTGCATCACTCTCGTAAGCATCTGAATCACTCTCTCAAGCCTCTACATAACTCTCTTGATCCTCTGCATCACTCTCTTGAGCCTGTGCATCACCCTCTTGATCCTCTGCATCACTCTCTTGAGCCTCTGCATCATTCTCTTGAGCCTCTGCATCCCTCTCTTAAGCCTCTCCATCATTCTCTTGAGCCTTTGCATCCCTCTCTTGAGCCTCTGCATCTCTCTCTTGAACTCCTGCTTCTCTCTCATGAGCTTTTGCATCCCTCTCCTGAGCCTTTGCATCACTCTTTTAAGCCTCTGCATCCCTCTTTTGAGCCTGTGCATCACTCTCTTCGGCGTCTTCATCTATCTATTGAGCCTCTGCAACTCTCACTTCAGCCTCTGCATCACTCTCTTAAGCCTCTGAGTCCCTCTCTTGAGGCCTCTGCATAACTCTCTCGAGCCTCTCCATCACTCTCTTGATTCTCTGCATCACTCTTGTAAGCATCTGAATCACTCTCTCGAGCCTCTACATAACTCTCTTGATCCTCTGCATCACTCTCTTGAGCCTCTGCATCACCCTTTTGATCCTCTGCATCACTCTCCTGAGCCTCTGCATCATTATCTTGAGCCTTTGCATCCCTCCCTTATGCCTCTACATCATTCTCTTGAGCCTCTGCACATCTCTCTTGAGCCTCTGCATCTCTCTCTTGAACTCCTGCATCTCTCTCATGAGCCTTTGCATCCCTCTCTTGAGCCTTTGCATCACTCTTTTAAGCCTCTGCATCCCTCTCTTGAGCCTCTGCATCACTCTCAAGAGCCTCTGCTTCCCTCTCTTGTGCCTCTGCATCCCTCATATGAGCCTCTGCATCCCTCTCTTGAGCTTCTGCATCCCTCTCTTGGGCTTCTGCATCCCTCTCTTGAGCCTGTGCATCCCTCTTTTAAGCCTTTGCATCACTCTCTTAAGCCTCTGCATCACTCTCTTAAGCCTCTGAATCACTCTCTTAAGCATCTGCATCACTCTGTTGATCCCCTGCATCCCTCTCTCAAGCCTCTGCATCACTCTCTTGAGCCTCTGCATCACCCTCTTAAGCCTCTGCCTTATTCTCTTAAGCCTCTGCATCACTCTCGTGAGTCTCTGCATCCCTCTCTTGAACCTCTGCATCACTCTCTTCAGCCTTTTCATCCCTCTCTTGAGCCTCTGCAACACTCTCTTCAACCTCTGGATCACTCTCTTAAGCCTCTGAATCCCTCTCTTGAGGCCTCTGCATAACTCTCTCGAGCCTCTGCATCACTCTCTTGATTCTCTGCATCACTCTCGCAAGTCTCTGAATCACTCTCTCTAGCCTCTGCATCACTCTCTTTAGCATCTGAGTCACTCTCTCTTGAGCCTCTGCATCCCTCTCTTAAGCCTCTACATCCCTCTTTTTAGCCTCTGCATCACCCTCTGAAGCCTCTGCATTACTCTCTTGAGCCTCTGCATCCCTCTCCTAAGCCTCTGCCTCACTCTCTTAAGCCTCTGTATCACTCTCTTGAGCCTCTGCATCCCTCTCTTCAGCTTCTGCATCACTCTCTTGAGCCTCTTCATCCCTCTCTTGAGCCTCTGCAACACTCTCTTCAGCCTCTGCATCACTCTCTTAAGCCTCTGAATCCCTCTCTTGAGGCCTCTGCATAACTCTCTCGAGCCTCTGCATCACTCTCTTGATCCTCTGCATCACTCTCTTGAGCCTCTGCATCACTCTCTTGAGTCCCTGCATCACTCTCTAGAGCCTCTGCATCACTCTCTTCAGCCTCTGCATCACTCTCTTAAGTCTCTGCTTCCCTCTCTTGATCCTCTGCATCACTCTCTTGAGCCTCTGTATCACTCTCTTGAGCCCCTGCATCCTTCTCTTGAGCCTCTGCATCACTCTCTTAAGCCTCTGCATCACCCTTTTAAGCCTCTGCATCCCTCTTTTGAGCCTCTGCATCACTTTCTTACGCCTCTGCATCACTCTCTTAAGCCTCTGCATCACTCTCGTAAGCCTCTGAATCACTCTCCTGAGCCTCTGCATCCCTCTCATGAGCCTCTGCATCACTCCCAAGAGCCTCTGCGTCCCTCTCATTTGCCTCTTCATCCCTCACTTGAGCCTCTGCATATCTCTCTTGAGCCTCTGCATTACTCTCTTGAACTCCTGCATCCCTCTCATGAGCCTCTGCATCCCTCACTTGAGCCTTTGCATCACTCTCTTAAGCCTCTGCATCCCTCTCTTGTGCCTCTGCTTCCCTCACTCTAGCCTCTGCATCCCTCTCTTGAGCCCCTGCATCCCTCTTTTGAGCCTCTGCATCACTTTCTTAAGCCTCTGCATCCCTTTCTTGAGCCTCTGTATCTCTCTCTTGAACTCCTCCATCCCTCTCATGAGCCTTTGCATCCCTCTCTTGAGCCTTTGCATCACTCGCTTAAGCTTCTGCATCCCTCTCTTTGGCCTCTGCATCCCTCACCTGAGCCTCTGCATCCCTCTCTTGAGCCCCTGCATCCCTCTCTTGAACCTCTGCAACTCTCTCTTGAGCCTGTGCATCCCTCTCTTAAGCCTTTGCATCTCTCTCTTAAGCTTCTGCATCACTCCCGTAAGCCTCTGAATCACTCTCTTGAGCCTCTGCATCCCTCTCTTGAGCCTCTGAATCACTCTCTTGAGCCTCTGCATCCCTCTCTTAAGCCTCTGCATCACTCTTGTAAGCCTCTGAATCATTCTCTTGAGCCTCTGCATCCCTCTCTTGAGCCTCTGAGTCACTCTCTTGAGCCTCTGCATCCCTCTCTTAAGCCTCTACATCCCTCTTTTTAGCCTCTGCATCCCTCTCTAAAGCCTCTGCATCAGTCTCTTGATTCTCTGCATCACTCTCTTGAGCCTCTGCATCACTCTCTTGAGCCTTTGCATACCTCTCTTAAGCCTCTGCATCCCTCTCTTGATCATCTGCATCACTCTCGTAAGCCTCAGCATCACTCTCTTGATCCTCTGCATAACTCTCTTGAGCCTCTGCATCACTCTCTTGAGCCTCTGCATCCCTCTTTTAAGCCTCTGCATCACTCTCTCAAGCCTCTGCATCACTCTCTTGAGCCTCTGCATCCCTCTCTTGAGCCTCTGCATCTCTCTCTTCAACTTCTTCATCCCTCTCTTGAGCCTCTGCAACACTCACTTCAGCCTCTGCATCACTCTCTTAAGCCTCTGAATCCCTCTCTTGAGGCCTCTGCATAACTTTCTCGAGCCTCTGCATCACTCTCTTGATTCTCTGCATCACTCTCGTAAGCATCTGAATCACTCTCTCGAGCCTCTACATAACTCTCTTGATCCTCTGCATCACTCTCTTGAGCCTCTGCATCACCGTCTTGATCCTCTGCATCACTCTCTTGAGCCTCTGCTACATTCTCTTGAGCCTCTACATCCCTCTCTTAAGCCTCTACATCATTCTCTTGAGCCTCTGCATCCCTCTCTTGAGCCTCTGCATCTCTCTCTTGAACTCCTGCTTCTCTCTCATGAGCCTTTGCATCCCTCTCTTGAGCCTTTGCATCACTCTTTTAAGCCTCTGCATCCCTCTCTTGAGCCTCTGCATCACTCTCTTGAACTCCAGCATCCCTCTCTTGAACTCCAGCATCCCTCTCATGAGCCTCTTCATCCCTCACTTCAGCCTTTGCATCACTCTCTTAAGCCTCTGCATCCCTCTCTTGTGCCTCTGCTTCCCTCACTCTAGCCTCTGCGTCCCTCTCTTGAGCCCCTGCATCCCTCTTTTGAGCCTCTGCATCACTTTCTTAAGCCTCTGCATCCCTTTCTTGAGCCTCTGCATCTCTCTATTGAACTCCTCCATCCCTCTCATGAGCCTTTGCATCCCTCTCTTGAGCCTTTGCATCACTCGCTTATGCTTCTGCATCCCTCTCTTTGGCCTCTGCATCCCTCACTTGAGCCTCTGCATCCCTCTCTTGAGCCCCTGCATCCCTCTCTTGAACCTCTGCATCTCTCTCTTGAGCCTCTGCATCCCTCTCTTAAGCCTCTGCATCTATCTCTTAAGCTTCTGCATCACTCTCGTAAGCCTCTGAATCACTCTCTTGAGCCTCTGCATCTCTCTCTTGAGCCTCTGAGTCACTCTCCTGAGCCTCTGCATCCCTCTCTTAAGCCTCTGCATCACTCTTGTAAGCCTCTGAATCATTCTCTTGAGCCCCTGCATCCCTCTCTTAAGCCTCTGAGTAACTCTCATGAGCCTCTGCATCCCTCTCTTAAGCCTCTGCAACACTCTCTTCAGCATCTGCATCACTCTCTTAAGCCTCTGCATCCCTCTCTTGATCATCTGCATCACTCTCGTAAGCCTCTGCATCACTCTCTTGAGCCTCTTCATAACTCTCTTGAGCCTCTGCATCACTCTCTTGAGCCTCTGCATCCCTCTTTTAAGCCTTTGCATCACTCTCTTGAGCCTCTACATCCCTCCTTTAAGCCTCTGCATCACTCTCTTAAGCCTCTGCATCGCTCTCTTATGTCTCTGAATCAATCGCATGAGCCTCTGCATAACTCTCTTGAGCACCTGCATCCCTCTCTTGAGCCTCTGCATCTCTCTCTTCAGCCTCTTCAGCCCTCTTTTCAGCCTCTGCAACACTCAATTCAGCCTCTGCATCACTCTCTTAAGCCTCTGAATCCCTCTGTTGAGGCCTCTGCATAACTCTCTCGAGCCTCTGCATCACTCTCTTGATTCTCTGCATCACTCTCGTAAGCATCTGATTCACTCTCTCGAGCCTCTACATAACTCTCTTGATCCTTTGCATCACTCTCTTGAGCCTCTGCATCAACGTCTTGATCCTCTGCATCACTCTCTTGAGCCTCTGCATCATTCTCTTGAGCCTCTACATCCCTCTCTTAAGCCTCTACATCATTCTCTTGAGCCTCTGCATCCCTCTCTTGAGCCTCTGCAACACTCACTTCAGCCTCTGCATCACTCTCATAAGCCTCTGAATCCCTCTCTTGAGGCCTCTGCATAACTCTCTCGAGCCTCTGCATCACTCTCGTAAGCATCTAATTCACTCTCTCGAGGCTCTACATAACTCTCTTGATCCTCTGTATCACTCTCTTGAGCCTCTGCAACACCCTCTTGATCCTCTGCATCCCTCTCTTAAGCCTCTACATCATTCTCTTGAGCCTATGCATACCTCTCTTAAGCCTCTGTTGGATATTTCCAACATCGAATACAACATTGTTGTATTCTCATTACTTATTACTAATCATATTAATATTGTAGTAAGTAAAATTAACAACTCGTAGAATTCTCCTGTACTAATAATTCATCTGTGCATTAGGCTAGAATTCTCACGTCATCTAACGCTAGTATTGTGTCAGATTTCTTTACAGTAAAACACATTATATACAATTTGTGTGAGAATTAAATACGATTCTCCATAATTAAAGCATTCTGTATGACAACTGATTGCAGACGAATTGTTCTCTAACTAAAAGCCGAATAGAGCGTTAGAATTATACCGTCTACCTCGCGATAGTGTTAACGTCATCAATGAATGCCATGGGGAGACATTAATTCCTCTCCCTTATATATTTACTATTCTAAAATAGTTAAATAATAATATTCCGTTCCTCTAAATAATAAACCCGTCCAGTCTTTAGAGTTTCAAGCGCGAATGCGAGAAATATTAATGTTCATGCCAATAATTTGTGTAATGAACGTCGACTCGGCGTGGGGTAGGGGACGCGACGCCATCCTCAGTCGGGAAGCGGACACGTGCAAGGCCAGAAGGAGGCAAAGCTACGCTTACCGTACTCACAAAAGACGCCATTGTCCAGCAAATAGGACAAGTGTGTCCATCCTCAGATGAAAGCCGCCACTGTGAGGCGTGAACGACCTTGCAGATAATATCTTCAACTAGTGCTGGTGTTAAATAAGGGACCCCTAGACTTGGTTCCTGACGACACGTGAGCAGCCAGCTTGAAACGCATCAATCCAGGATAGGTTCACCGGAGCCTGGGATGCGAAATTACGGCAATCTTAATACTTACACAGTGCCCACAGCTAAGTACCTTTTATTTGATGCATCATTTACAGGTTTAATAATAGCGGGGTGATTGCGCGTCACGCGGCACGACAACACCTAATAACAGGTGATTAGAAATTTCTCTGTAGATATCAATAATCTTGAATATGTATTGAGTAGTTAAATCAATTGCTACTGGTAGTTATTTATTTTGCAGCTCGAGAGACGAATTCCTCATGCTGTCTTCTCCATGTTAACCGTGTCAGACGTCGGTGTACCAGACCTGGAGATTAAGAGGACTGCCAGGGTTATCTAAAGGAATCTATTACCAGCTAAGGCTTATTTCTTTTACTCATAACATTGCAATTTGATACATTCAGAATGTTATCAACATAATGTGTGATTTACTGTAATTCATTATTATGCACATATTCATGTTCTTCTTTGTATGAATAATATTATATTCAACATTAATTATAGGATTAGATTATTATTAATTGAATTAGTGAACGAACCACACTGATTCCTGGACGTACTGACCTCCAGTAATAACCCCCCAATGTAGGTGTTTGAGGTTTGGTTTTTTAATAATACAGCCCATTAATTATTCTTATGATCATACTTTCTAGTCATATCCATAGTCACTGGTTTTCTCTAGAACTTTATTTAATGATCTAAATTCTCAGTTTCCCTCTTCACTTTAAAAGCGGGTGGTCCTTCGTAATTTAATTTACTACTTTAATTATTAATTAATCAGAATCAAACCCAAATATCCCACAGCCTCTACGTCATTCTCTTGTGCCTCTGCATCACTCTCTTAAGCCTCTGCATCCTTCTCTTGAGCCTCTGCATCTCTCTCTTTAACTCCTGCTTCTCTCTCATGAGCCTTTGCATCCCCTCTCTTCAGCTTTTGCATCACTCTTTTAAGCCTCTGCATCCCTCTCTTGAGCCTCTGCATCACTCTCAAGAGCTTCTGCTTCTCTCTCTTGTGCCTCTGCATCCCTCACTTGAGCCTCTGCATCCCTCTCTTGAGCCTCTGCATCCCTCTCTTGGGCCTCTGCATCCCTCTCTTGAGCCTCTGCATCCCTCTTTTAAGCCTTTGCATCACTCTCTTAAGCTTCTGCATCACTCTCTTAAGCCTCTGAATCACTCTCTTAAGCCTCTTCATCACTCTTGATCCCTTGCATCCCTCTCTCAAGCCTCTGAATCACTCTCTTCAGCCTCTGCATCCCTCTCCTAAGCCTCTGCCTCACTCTCTTAAGCCTCTGCATCACTCTCTTCAGCCTCTTCATCCCTCTCTTGAGCCTCTGCACCACTCTCTTCAGCCTCTGCATCACTCTCTTAAGCCTCTGAATCCCTCTCTTGAGGCCTCTGCATAACTCTCTCGAGCCTCTGCGTCACTCTCTTGATTCTCTGCATCACTCTCGCAAGTCTCTGAATCACTCTCTCGAGCCTCTGCATCACTCTCTTGATCCTCTGCATCACTCTCTTGAGCCTCTACATTACTCTCTTGAGGGTCTGCATCACTCTCTAGAGCCTCTGCATCACTCTCTTCAGCCTCTGCATCACTTTCTTAAGCCTCTGCTTCTCTCTCTTGATCCTCTGCATCACTCTCTTGAGCCTCTGCATCACTCTCTTAAGCCTCTGCATCACTCTCGTAAGCCTCTGAATCACTCTCTTGAGCCTCTGTATCACTCTCTTGAGCCTCTGTATCACTCTCTTGAGTCCCTGCATCCCTCTCTTGAGCCTCTGCATCTCTCTCTTGAGCCTCTGCATCAACCTTTTAAGCCTCTGCATCCCTCTTTTGAGCCCCTGCATCACTTTCTTAAGCCTCTGCATCACTCTCGTTAGCCTCTGCATCACTCTCGTAAGCCTCTGAATCACTACCCTGAGCCTCTGCATCCCTCTCTTCAGCCTTTGCATCACTCCCAGGAGCCTCTGCGTCCCTCTCTTGTGCCTCTTCATCCCTCACTTGAGCCTCTGCATTCCTCTCTTGAGCCTTTGCATCACTCTCTTGAACTCCTGCATCCCTCTCATGGGCCTCTGCATCCCTCTCTTGAGCATCTGCATCCCTCTCTTAAGCCTTTGAATCACTCTCTTAAGCCTCTGCATCACTCTCGTAAGCTTCTGAATCACTCCGTTGAGCCTCTGCATCACTTTCTTGAGCCTCTCCATCACTCTCTTGAGCCTCTGCATTCCTTTCTTAAGCCTCTGCATCATTCTCTTCAGCCTCTGCATCCCTCTCATAAGCCTTTCCATAATTCTTTTCAACCTCTGCATTCCTCTCTTAAGCCTCTGCATCACTCTCTTGATCCTCAGCATCCCTCTCTTGTGCCTCTACTTCCCTCACTCTAGCCTCTGCATCCCTCTCTTGGGCCCCTGCATCCCTCTCTTAGCCTCTGCATCCCTCTCTTGAGCCTCTGCATCCCTCTCTTAAGCCTCTGAATCACTCTCTTAAGCTTCTGCATCACTGTCGTAAGCTTCTGAATCACTCCGTTGAGCCTCTGCATTACTTTCTTGAGCCTCTGCATCACTCTCTTGATCCTCAGCATCCCTCTCTTAAGCCTCTGCATCATTCTCTTTAGCCTCTGCATACCTCTCGTAAGCCTCTACGTCATTCTCTTGTGCCTCTGCATCACTCTCTTGAACCTCTGCATCACTCTCTTAAGCCTCTGCATCTCTCTTTTCAGCCTCTGCATCACTCTCATGAGCATCTGCATCACTCTCTTGAGCCTCTGCATCCCTCTCTTAAGCCTCTGCAACACTCTCTTCAGCCTCTGCATCACTCTCTTAAGCCTCTGCATCCCTTTTTTGAGCCTCTGAATCACTTTCTTAAGCCTCTGCATCCCTTTCTTGAGCCTCTGCATCACTCTCTTGAGCCTCTGCATCACTCTCAAGAGCCTCTGCATCCCTCTCTTGTGCCTCTACATCCCTCACTTGAGCCTCTGCATCCCTCTCTTGAGCCTCTGCATCACTCTCAAGAGCCTCTGCATCCCTCTCTTGTGCCTCTGCATCCCTCACTTGAGCCTCTGCATCCCTCTCTTGAGCCTCTGCATTACTCTCAAGAGCCTCTGCATCCCTGTCTTGTGCCTCTGCATCCCTCACTTGAGCCTCTGCATCCCTCTCTTAAGCCTCTGCATCACTCTCTTAAGCCTCTGCATCACTCTCGTAAGCCTCTGAATCACTCTCTTGAGCCTGTGCATCCCTCTCCTGAAGTCCTGCATCCCTGTCATGAGCCTCTGCATCCCTCTCTTGAGCCTTTGCATCAATCTCTTAAGACTCTGCATCCCTCTCTTGAGCCTCTGCATCACTCTCTTAAGCCTCTGCATCACTCTCTTAAGCCTCTGCATCACTCTCGTAAGCCTCTGAATCACTCTCTTGAGCCTCTGCATCCCTCTCTTGAGCCTCTGCATCACTCTCTTCAGCCTCTGCATCCCTCTCCTGAGCCTCTGCATCATTCTCCTAGGCCTCTGCATCACTCTCTTAAGCCTCTGCATCTCTCTTTTCAGCCTCTGCATCACTCTCATGAGCATCTGCATCACTCTCTTGAGCCTCTGCATCCCTCTCTTAAGCCTCTGCAACACTCTCTTCAGCCTCTGCATCACTCTCTTAAGCCTCTGCATCCCTTTTTTGAGCCTCTGAATCACTTTCTTAAGCCTCTGCATCCCTTTCTTGAGCCTCTGCATCACTCTCTTGAGCCTCTGCATCACTCTCAAGAGCCTCTGCATCCCTCTCTTGTGCCTCTGCATCCCTCACTTGAGCCTCTGCATCCCTCTCTTGAGCCTCTGCATCCCTCACTTCAGCCTCTGCATCACTCTCATAAGCCTCTGAATCCCTCTCTTGAGGCCTCTGCATAACTCTCTCGAGCCTCTGCATCACTCTCGTAAGCATCTAATTCACTCTCTCGAGGCTCTACATAACTCTCTTGATTCTCTGTATCACTCTCTTGAGCCTCTGCAACACCCTCTTGATCCTCTGCATCCCTCTCTTAAGCCTCTACATCATTCTCTTGAGCCTATGCATACCTCTCTTAAGCCTCTACGTCATTCTCTTGTGCCTCTGCATCACTCTCTTAAGCCTCTGCATCTATCTCTTGAGCCTCTGCATCTCTCTCTTTAACTCCTGCTTCTCTCTCATGAGCCTTTGCATCCCCTCTCTTCAGCTTTTGCATCACTCTTTTAAGCCTCTGCATCCCTCTCTTGAGCCTCTGCATCACTCTCAAGAGCTTCTGCTTCCCTCTCTTGTGCCTCTGCATCCCTCACTTGAGCCTCTGCATCCCTCTCTTGAGCCTCTGCATCCCTCTCTTGGGCCTCTGCATCCCTCTCTTGAGCCTCTGCATCCCTCTTTTAAGCCTTTGCATCACTCTCTTAAGCTTCTGCATCACTCTCTTAAGCCTCTGAATCACTCTCTTAAGCCTCTTCATCACTCTTGATCCCTTGCATCCCTCTCTCAAGCCTCTGAATCACTCTCTTCAGCCTCTGCATCCCTCTCCTAAGCCTCTGCCTCACTCTCTTAAGCCTCTGCATCACTCTCTTCAGCATCTTCATCCCTCTCTTGAGCCTCTGCACCACTCTCTTCAGCCTCTGCATCACTCTCTTAAGCCTCTGAATCCCTCTCTTGAGGCCTCTGCATAACTCTCTCGAGCCTCTGCGTCACTCTCTTGATTCTCTGCATCACTCTCGCAAATCTCTGAATCACTCTCTCGAGCCTCTGCATCACTCTCTTGATCCTCTGCATCACTCTCTTGAGCCTCTACATTACTCTCTTGAGGGTCTGCATCACTCTCTAGAGCCTCTGCATCACTCTCTTCAGCCTCTGCATCACTTTCTTAAGCCTCTGCTTCTCTCTCTTGATCCTCTGCATCACTCTCTTGAGCCTCTGCATCACTCTCTTAAGCCTCTGCATCACTCTCGTAAGCCTCTGAATCACTCTCTTGAGCCTCTGTATCACTCTCTTGAGCCTCTGTATCACTCTCTTGAGTCCCTGCATCCCTCTCTTGAGCCTCTGCATCTCTCTCTTGAGCCTCTGCATCAACCTTTTAAGCCTCTGCATCCCTCTTTTGAGCCCCTGCATCACTTTCTTAAGCCTCTGCATCACTCTCGTTAGCCTCTGCATCACTCTCGTAAGCCTCTGAATCACTACCCTGAGCCTCTGCATCCCTCTCTTCAGCCTTTGCATCACTCCCAAGAGCCTCTGCGTCCCTCTCTTGTGCCTCTTCATCCCTCACTTGAGCCTCTGCATTCCTCTCTTGAGCCTTTGCATCACTCTCTTGAACTCCTGCATCCCTCTCATGGGCCTCTGCATCCCTCTCTTGAGCATCTGCATCCCTCTCTTAAGCCTTTGAATCACTCTCTTAAGCCTCTGCATCACTCTCGTAAGCTTCTGAATCACTCCGTTGAGCCTCTGCATCACTTTCTTGAGCCTCTCCATCACTCTCTTGAGCCTCTGCATTCCTCTCTTAAGCCTCTGCATCATTCTCTTCAGCCTCTGCATCCCTCTCATAAGCCTTTCCATAATTCTTTTCAACCTCTGCATTCCTCTCTTAAGCCTCTGCATCACTCTCTTGATCCTCAGCATCCCTCTCTTGTGCCTCTACTTCCCTCACTCTAGCCTCTGCATCCCTCTCTTGGGCCCCTGCATCCCTCTCTAAGCCTCTGCATCCCTCTCTTGAGCCTCTGCATCCCTCTCTTAAGCCTCTGAATCACTCTCTTAAGCTTCTGCATCACTGTCGTAAGCTTCTGAATCACTCCGTTGAGCCTCTGCATTACTTTCTTGAGCCTCTGCATCACTCTCTTGATCCTCAGCATCCCTCTCTTAAGCCTCTGCATCATTCTCTTTAGCCTCTGCATACCTCTCGTAAGCCTCTACGTCATTCTCTTGTGCCTCTGCATCACTCTCTTGAACCTCTGCATCACTCTCTTAAGCCTCTGCATCTCTCTTTTCAGCCTCTGCATCACTCTCATGAGCATCTGCATCACTCTCTTGAGCCTCTGCATCCCTCTCTTAAGCCTCTGCAACACTCTCTTCAGCCTCTGCATCACTCTCTTAAGCCTCTGCATCCCTTTTTTGAGCCTCTGAATCACTTTCTTAAGCCTCTGCATCCCTTTCTTGAGCCTCTGCATCACTCTCTTGAGCCTCTGCATCACTCTCAAGAGCCTCTGCATCCCTCTCTTGTGCCTCTGCATCCCTCACTTGAGCCTCTGCATCCCTCTCTTGAGCCTCTGCATCACTCTCAAGAGCCTCTGCATCCCTCTCTTGTGCCTCTGCATCCCTCACTTGAGCCTCTGCATCCCTCTCTTGAGCCTCTGCATTACTCTCAAGAGCCTCTGCATCCCTCTCTTGTGCCTCTGCATCCCTCACTTGAGCCTCTGCATCCCTCTCTTGAGCCTCTGCATTACTCTCAAGAGCCTCTGCATCCCTGTCTTGTGCCTCTGCATCCCTCACTTGAGCCTCTGCATCCCTCTCTTAAGCCTCTGCATCACTCTCTTAAGCCTCTGCATCACTCTCGTAAGCCTCTGAATCACTCTCTTGAGCCTGTGCATCCCTCTCCTGAAGTCCTGCATCCCTGTCATGAGCCTCTGCATCCCTCTCTTGAGCCTTTGCATCAATCTCTTAAGACTCTGCATCCCTCTCTTGAGCCTCTGCATCACTCTCTTAAGCCTCTGCATCACTCTCTTAAGCCTCTGCATCACTCTCGTAAGCCTCTGAATCACTCTCTTCAAGCCTCTGCATCCCTCTCTTGAGCCTCTGCATCACTCTCTTCAGCCTCTGCATCCCTCTCCTGAGCCTCTGCATCATTCTCCTAGGCCTCTGCATCACTCTCATAAGCCTCTGCATCACTCTATTGAGCTTCTGCATCACTCTCTTGAGCCTCTACATCCCTCTCTTGAGGCTCTGCCTCACTCTCGTATGCCTCTGCACCACTCTCTTGAGCCTCTGCATAACTCTCTTGAGTCTCTGCATCACTCTCTTGAGCCTCTGCGTTCCTCTCTTGAGCCTCTGCAACACTCTCTTCAGCCTCGGCATCACTCTCTAAATCCTCTGAATCCCTCTCTTGATCCTCTGCATCAAACTTTTGAGCCTCTGCATCACTCTCTTGATCCTCTGCATCACTCTCTTGAGCCTCTGCATTACTCTCATGAGCCTCTGCATCCCTCTCTTGAGTCTCTGCATCACTCTCTTGAGCTTCTGAATCATTCTCTTGAGCCTCTGCATCCCTCTCTTAAGCCTCTACATCATTCCCCTGAGCCTCTGCATCACTCTCTTGAGCCTCTGCATCACTCTCTTAAGCCTCTGCATTACTCTTGAGCCTCTGCATCATTCTCTTGAGCCTCTGCATCACTCTCTTAAGCCTCTGCATCTCTCTCTTGAGCCTCTGCATCACTCTCTTGAGCCTCTGCATCATTCTCTTAAGCCTCTTCATCAATCTCTTGAGCCTCTGCATCACTCTCTTAAGCCTCTGCATCATTCTCTTGAGCCTCTGTATCCATTTCTTAAGCCTCTGCATCACTCTCTTAAGCTTCTGCATCACTCTCTCTAGCCTCTGCATCCCTCTCTTGAGCCTCTGCATCATCCTCCTAAGCCTCAGCATCACTCACTTTAGCCTCTGCATCATTCTCTTCAGCCTCTGCATCCCTCTCTTGAGCCTCTGCATCATTCTCCTAAGCCTCTTCATCACTCTCTTGAGCCTCTGCATCACTCTCTTGAGCCTCTGCATCCCTCTCTTATGCATCTACATCACTCTCTTAAGCCTCTGCATCACTCTCTTTAGCTTCTGCATCACTCTCTTGAGCCTCTGCATCACTCTCTTGGGCCTCTGAATCACTCTCTTGAGCCTCTGCATTACTCTCTTGAGGCTCTGTATCACTCTCATGAGCCTCTGCATCACTCTCTTGAGCCTCTGCATCCCTCTCTTAAGCCTCTGCATCCCCTGTCTTGAGCCTCTGCATCATTCTCTTCAGCCTCTGCATCACTCTCTTACGCCTCTGCATCTTTCTCTTCAGCCTCTGCATCATTCTCTTGAGCCTCTGCATCACTCTCCTGAGCCTCTGCATCATTCTCTTCAGCCTCTGCATCTTTCTCTTGGGCCTCTGCAACACTCTCTTGAGCCTCTGCATCACTCTCTTCAGCCTCTGCATCCCTTTCTTAAGCCTCTGCATCATTCTCTTCAGCCTCTGCATTCCTCTCTTAAGCCTCTGCATCCCTCTCATGAGCCCCTGCATCCCTCTCTGGAGCTTTTGCATCCCTCTTTTGAACCTCTGCATCCCTCTCTTAAGCCTCTTCATCACTCTCTTCAGCCTCTGCATCACTCTCTTGAGCCTCTGCATCCCCTCAATTAAGCTTCTGCATCACTCTCTTGAGCCTCTACATCACTCTCTTGAGCCTCTGCATCACTCTCGTAAGCCTCTCGATCACTCTCTTGAGCCTCTGCAACACTCTCTTGAGCCTCTGCCTCACTCTCTTAAGCCTCTGCATCCCTCTCCGGTGCATCTGAATCCCTCTCTTGAGCCTCTGCATCACTCTCTTGAACCTCTGCAACACTCTCTTCATCCTTTGCATCCCTCTCTTGAGCCTCTGCATCATTCTCTTTAGCCTCTGCATACCTCTCGTAAGCCTCTACGTCATTCTCTTGTGCCTCTGCATCACTCTCTTGAACCTCTGCATCACTCTCTTAAGCCTCTGCATCTCTCTTTTCAGCCTCTGCATCACTCTCATGAGCATCTGCATCACTCTCTTGAGCCTCTGCATCCCTCTCTTAAGCCTCTGCAACACTCTCTTCAGCCTCTGCATCACTCTCTTAAGCCTCTGCATCCCTTTTTTGAGCCTCTGAATCACTTTCTTAAGCCTCTGCATCCCTTTCTTGAGACTCTGCATCACTCTCTTGAGCCTCTGCATCACTCTCAAGAGCCTCTGCATCCCTCTCTTGTGCCTCTGCATTCCTCACTTGAGCCTCTGCATCCCTCTCTTGAGCCTCTGCATCACTCTCAAGAGCCTCTGCATCCCTCTCTTGTGCCTCTGCATCCCTCACTTGAGCCTCTGCATCCCTCTCTTGAGCCTCTGCATTACTCTCAAGAGCCTCTGCATCCCTGTCTTGTGCCTCTGCATCCCTCACTTGAGCCTCTGCATCCCTCTCTTAAGCCTCTGCATCACTCTCTTAAGCCTCTGCATCACTCTCGTAAGCCTCTGAATCACTCTCTTGAGCCTGTGCATCCCTCTCCTGAAGTCCTGCATCCCTGTCATGAGCCTCTGCATCCCTCTCTTGAGCCTTTGCATCAATCTCTTAAGACTCTGCATCCCTCTCTTGAGCCTCTGCATCACTCTCTTAAGCCTCTGCATCACTCTCTTAAGCCTCTGCATCACTCTCGTAAGCCTCTGAATCACTCTCTTGAGCCTCTGCATCCCTCTCTTGAGCCTCTGCATCACTCTCTTCAGCCTCTGCATCCCTCTCCTGAGCCTCTGCATCATTCTCCTAGGCCTCTGCATCACTCTCATAAGCCTCTGCATCACTCTATTGAGCTTCTGCATCACTCTCTTGAGCCTCTACATCCCTCTCTTGAGGCTCTGCCTCACTCTCGTATGCCTCTGCACCACTCTCTTGAGCCTCTGCATAACTCTCTTGAGTCTCTGCATCACTCTCTTGAGCCTCTGCGTCCCTCTCTTGAGCCTCTGCAACACTCTCTTCAGCCTCGGCATCACTCTCTAAATCCACTGAATCCCTCTCTTGATCCTCTGCATCAATCTTTTGAGCCTCTGCATCACTCTCTTGATCCTCTGCATCACTCTCTTGAGCCTCTGCATTACTCTCATGAGCCTCTGCATCCCTCTCTTGAGTCTCTGCATCACTCTCTTGAGCTTCTGCATCACTTTCTTAAGCCTCTGAATCCCTCTCTTCGTCTTCTGCATCACTCTCTTGAGCTTCTGAATCATTCTCTTGAGCCTCTGCATCCCTCTCTTAAGCCTCTACATCATTCTCCTGAGCCTCTGCATCACTCTCTTGAGCCTCTGCATCACTCTCTTAAGCCTCTGCATTACTCTTGAGCCTCTGCATCATTCTCTTGAGCCTCTGCATCACTCTCTTAAGCCTCTGCATCTCTCTCTTGAGCCTCTGCATCACTCTCTTGAGCCTCTGCATCATTCTCTTAAGCCTCTTCATCAATCTCTTGAGCCTCTGCATCACTCTCTTAAGCCTCTGCATCATTCTCTTGAGCCTCTGTATCCATTTCTTAAGCCTCTGCATCACTCTCTTAAGCTTCTGCATCACTCTCTCTAGCCTCTGCATCCCTCTCTAGAGCCTCTGCATCATCCTCCTAAGCCTCAGCATCACTCACTTTAGCCTCTGCATCATTCTCTTCAGCCTCTGCATCCCTCTCTTGAGCCTCTGCATCATTCTCCTAAGCCTCTTCATCACTCTCTTGAGCCTCTGCATCACTCTCTTGAGCCTCTGCATCCCTCTCTTATGCATCTACATCACTCTCTTAAGCCTCTGCATCACTCTCTTTAGCTTCTGCATCACTCTCTTGAGCCTCTGCATCACTCTCTTGGGCCTCTGAATCACTCTCTTGAGCCTCTGCATTACTCTCTTGAGGCTCTGTATCACTCTCATGAGCCTCTGCATCACTCTCTTGAGCCTCTGCATCCCTCTCTTAAGCCTCTGCATCCCCTGTCTTGAGCCTCTGCATCATTCTCTTCAGCCTCTGCATCACTCTCTTACGCCTCTGCATCTTTCTCTTCAGCCTCTGCATCATTCTCTTGAGCCTCTGCATCACTCTCCTGAGCCTCTGCATCATTCTCTTCAGCCTCTGCATCTTTCTCTTGGGCCTCTGCAACACTCTCTTGAGCCTCTGCATCACTCTCTTCAGCCTCTGCATCCCTTTCTTAAGCCTCTGCATCATTCTCTTCAGCCTCTGCATTCCTCTCTTAAGCCTCTGCATCCCTCTCATGAGCCCCTGCATCCCTCCTTGGAGCTTTTGCATCCCTCTTTTGAACCTCTGCATCCCTCTCTTAAGCCTCTTCATCACTCTCTTCAGCCTCTGCATCACTCTCTTGAGCCTCTGCATCCCCTCAATTAAGCTTCTGCATCACTCTCTTGAGCCTCTACATCACTCTCTTGAGCCTCTGCATCACTCTCGTAAGCCTCTCGATCACTCTCTTGAGCCTCTGCAACACTCTCTTGAGCCTCTGCCTCACTCTCTTAAGCCTCTGCATCCCTCTCCGGTGCATCTGAATCCCTCTCTTGAGCCTCTGCATCACTCTCTTGAACCTCTGCAACACTCTCTTCATCCTTTGCATCCCTCTCTTGAGCATCTGTATCACTCTCTTGACCCTCTGCATCCCTCTCTTGAGCCTCTGCAACACTCTCTTCAGCCTCTGCATCACTCTCTTAAGCCTCTGAATCCCTCTCTTGTGCCTCTAAATCCCTCTCATGAGCCTCTGCATCACTCTCTCGAGCCTCTGCATCACTCTCCTGATCCTTCGCATCACTTTCGTGAGCCTCTGCATCACTCTCTTAAGCATCTGCATCACTATCTTAAGCCTCTGCATCCCTCTCTTGATCCTCTGCATCACACTCTTGAGCCTCTGCATCACTCTCTTGAGCCTCTGCATCTCTCCCATCAGCCTGTGCATCACTCTCTGGAGCCTCTGCATCCCTCTCTGGAGCCTCAGCATCACTCTCTTGAGCCTCTGCATCACTCTCTTGAGCCTCTTCATCATTCTCTTGAGCCTCTGCATCCCTATCTTAAGCCTCTGCATCACTCTCTTGACCCTTTGCATCCCTCTCTTAAGCCTCTGCATCACTCTCTTGAGCCTCTGCATCCCTCTCTTGAACTCCTGCTTACCACTCATGAGCCTCTGCATCCCTCTCTTGAGCCTTTGCATCACTCTCTTAAGCCTCTGCATCCCTCTCTTGAGCCTCTGCATTACTCTCAAGAGCCAATGCATCACTCTCTTGTGCCTCTTTATCCCTCTTTTAAGCCTCTGCATCCCTCTCTTAAGCCTCTGCATCACTCTGTTAAGCCTCTGCATCACTCTCGTAAGCCTCTGAATCACTCTGTTGAGCTTCTGCATCCCTCTCCTGAGCCTCTGAATCACTCTCTTCAGCCTCTGGATCCTTCTCTTGAGCCTCTGCATCACTCTCTTGAGCCTCTGCATCACTCTCTGTAGCCTCTGCATCACTATCTTGAGCCTCTGCATCCCTCTCTTGAGCCTCTGCATCCTCTGTCTTGAGCCTCTGCATCATTCTCTTCAGCCTCTGCATCACTCTCTTACGCCTCTGCATCTTTCTCTTCAGCCGCTGCGTCACTCTCTTGAGCCTCTGCATCACTCTCCTGAGCCTCTGCATCACTCTTTTAAGCCTATGCATCATTCTCTTCAGCCTCTGCATCTTTCTCTTGGGCCTCTGCAACACTCTCTTGAGCCTCTGCATCATTCTCTTCAGCCTCTGCATCCCTCTCTTAAGCCTCTGCATCATTCTCTTCAGCCTCTGCATTCCTCTCTTAAGCCTCTGCATCCCTCTCATGAGCCCCTGCATCCCTCTCTGGAGCTTTTGCATCCCTCTTTTGAACCTCTGCATCCCTCTCTTAAGCCTCTTCATCACTCTCTTCAGCCTCTGAATCACTCTCTTCAGCCTCTACATCGCTCTCTTGAGCCTCTGCATCACTCTCGTAAGCCTCTCGATCACTCTCTTGAGCCTCTGCAACACTCTCTTGAGCCTCTGCCTCACTCTCTTAAGCCTCTGCATCCCTCTCCTGAGCATCTGAATCCCTCTCTTCAGCCTCTGCATCACTCTCTTGAGCCTCTGCAACACTCTCTTCATCCTTTGCATCTCTCTCTTGAGCATCTGTATCACTCTCTTGACCCTCCGCATCACTCTCTCGAGCCTCTGCATCACTCTCCTGATCCTTCGCATCACTTTCGTGAGCCTCTGCATCACTCTCTTAAGCATCTGCATCACTATCTTAAGCCTCTGCATCCCTCTCTTGATCCTCTGCATCACACTCTTGAGCCTCTGCATCACTCTCTTAAGCCTCTGCATCTCTCCCATCAGCCTCTGCATCACTCTCTGGAGCCTCTGCATCCCTCTCTGGAGCCTCAGCATCCCTCTCTTGAGCCTCTGCATCACTCTCTTGAGCCTCTTCATCATTCTCTTGAGCCTCTGAATCCCTATCTTAAGCCCCTGCATCACTCTCTTGACCCTTTGCATCCCTCTCTTAAGCCTTTGCATCACTCTCTTGATCCTCTGCATCCCTCTCTTGAACTCCTGCATACCACTCATGAGCCTCTGCATCCCTCTCTTGAGCCTTTGCATCACTCTCTTAAGCCTCTGCATCCCTCTCTTGAGCCTCTGCATCACTCTCAAGAGCCTATGCATCACTCTCTTGTGCCTCTTCATCCCTCACTTGAGCCTCTGCATCCCTCTCTTGAGCCACTGCATCCCTCCCTTGAGCCTCTGCATCCCTCTTTTAAGCCTCTGCATCCCTCTCTTAAGCCTCTGCATCACTCTGTTAAGCCTCTGCATCACTCTCGTAAGCCTCTGAATCACTCTGTTGAGCTTCTGCATCCCTCTCCTGAGCCTCTGAATCACTCTCTTCAGCCTCTGGATCCTTCTCTTGAGCCTCTGCATCACTGTCTTGAGCCTCTGCATCACTCTCTGTAGCCTCTGCATCACTATCTTGAGCCTCTGCATCCCTCTCTTGAGCCTCTGCATCACTCTCTTCAGCCTATGCATCCCTCTCCTGAGCCTCTACAACACTCTCTTGAGCCTCTACATCACTCGCTTCAGCCTCTGCATCACTCTCTTAAGCCTTTGCATCCCTCTCTTGATCCTCTGCATCACTCTCTTGAGCCTCTGCATAACTCTCTTAAGCCTCTGCATCTCTCCCTCCAGCCTCTGCATCACTCTCTGGAGCCTCTGCAGCCCTCTCTGGAGCCTCAGCATCCCTCTCGTGAGCCTCTGCAGCACTCTCTTGAGCCTCTTCATCATTCTCTTGAGCCTATGCATCCCTCTCCTAAGCCTCTGCATCACTCTCTTGAGCCTTTGCATCCCTCTCTTAAGCCTCTGCATCACTCTCTTGAGCCTCAGCATCCCTCTCGTGAACTCCTGCATACCTCTCATGAGCCTCTGCATCCCTTTCTTGAACCTTTGCATCACTCTCTTAAGCCTCCGCATCCCTCTCTTGAGCCTCTGCATCACTCTCTAGAGTCTATGCATCCCTCTCTTGTGCCTCTTCATTCCTCACTTGAGCCTCTGCATCCCTTTCGTGAGCCACTGCATCCCTTCCTTGAGCCTCTGCATCCCTCTCTTGAGCCTCTGGATCCCTCTCCTAAGTCTCTGCATCACTCTGTTAAGCCTCTGCAACACTCTCGTAAGCCTCTGAATCACTCTGTTGAGCTTCTGCATCCCTCTCTTGAGCCTCTGAATCACTCTGTTGAGCTTCTGCATCCCTCTCTTGATCCTCTGCATCACTATCTTCAGCCTCTGCATCCTTTTCTTGAGCCTCTGCATCACTCTCATGAACCTCTGCATCACTCTCTGTAGCCTTTGCATCACTATCTTGAGCCTCTGCATCACTCTTTTTGAGCCTCTGCATCCCTCTCTTAAGCCTCTGCAACACTCTCTTCAGCCTCTGCATCACTCTCTTAAGCCTCTGCATCCCTCTCTTGATCATCTGCATCACTCTCGCAAGCCTCTTCATCCCTCTCTTGAGCCTCTGCAACACTCTCTTCAGCCTCTGCATCACTCTCTTAAACCTCTGAATCCCTCTCGTGAGGCCTCTGCATCACTCCCTCGAACCTCTGCATCACTCTCTTAATCCTCTGCATCACTCTCATGAGCCTCATCACTCTCACTCTCATGAGAAACGGAAAATCAGGAACATTTTAGTTAATTCTAATGAAAACACTTTGATTTTTATCATTTCTATTAGAAGCAACATCTTTATACGTCTTTTATAGGGTCTCAAAAAAACGAAACGTCGCTCTTTGATTCGAATTTAAAATCCTCAAATTCGGTATAATAATGACTTTGTTCACGTTTTTCATGTAGTTTGATATTACTTAAATATATTCATTTTTACCAATATTTCGATACTATTTCATGTAGTATCACGATATGTGATTTGGCCTTAAAATCTTAAGGCCAAATTAAAATTTGGCCTTAAGATTTTCGCATAATATTGCATTATAAGAAGGTTTTCTTGCATTTTGTTTCGTACTAAAAATCATCGAATTCAGCAATATTTTGACCTTTATCATCCCCTTTTCGTTTATTAGATATAAACAAAATATCATCGAATTAGGCAATATTTTGCGGTTTTTTCACGTTTTTGTGAATTTTCAGTTTATTGTTATTAATTCATTATATATACGATAAAAATGATGCAAACACATAATTCATTAGAAAATAACCTTAAATACTTCATTTTCAATCAACTATTTGTTTCTCGTTAAAATACTGAGTAAGATATTGTAAAGGGGAGAAATTCTGTTTTTATTGCATATATCGACGTTTCAGCCGGATTAGAGCGGTTTTACGTGTACATCTTCCATCGTTATTATAAACCAAAAATCAGGAACATTTTAGTTTAAATTTTTTAATGAAAACACATTGACTTTTATCATTTGTATTAGAAGCAGCATCTTTATACGTCTTTTCTAGGGTCTAAAAAATAAGAAACGTCGCTCTATGATTCGAAGTTAAAATCCTCATATTTGGTATAATAATGACTTTTTTCACGTTTTTCATGTAGTTTGATATTACGTAAATATATTCATTTTTACCAATATTTCGATACTACTTCATGTCGTATCACGATATGTGATTTGGCCTTCAAATCTCAGATTTTCGCATAATATTACATGTTAAGCAAGTTTTCTTGCATTTTGTTTCGTACTAAAAATCATCGAATTCAGCAATATTTTAACGTTTATCATCCCATTTTCCTTTATGTGATTTAAACAAAATATCATCGAATTAGGCAATGTTTTGCTGTTTTTCCTTTTTTGTGTGAATTTTCAGTTTATTGTTATTAATTCATTAAATATACGATAAAAATGATGCAAACACATAATTGATTAGAAGTTAACCTTAAACACTTAATTTTCAATCAACTATTTGTTTCTCGTTAAAATACTGAGTAAGATATTGAAAAGGGGAGAAGTTCTGGTTTATTGCATATATCGACGTTTTAGCCGAATTAGAGCGGTTTTACGTGTACATCTTACATCGGTAATATAAACGGAAAATCAGGAACGTTTTAGTTAATTCTGATGAAAACACGTTTATTTTTATCATTTGTATTAGAAACAACATTGTCATATGTCTTTTCTTGGATCTAAATAATACGAAACCTCGCTCTATGATTTGAAGTTAAAATCCTCAAATATGGTAATATAGTGACTTTTTTCTTGTTATTCGTGTAGTGTAATTTTTCGTAAATATATTCGTTTTTACCATTATTTCGATACTACTTCATGTTTTCTCACGATATGTGATTTGGCCTTCAAGTCTCAGAATTTCGCAAATTTTGCATTTTTAAGCAAGTTTTCTTGCATTTTGCTTTTTACTAAAAATCATCGAATTTATCATTATTTTGACCTTTATCATTCCCTTTTCCTTTATGAGATATAAACAAAATATCATAGAATTAGGCAGTATTTTGCGGTTTTTCCACGTTTTTGTGAATTTTCAGTTTATTGTTATTAATTCATTAAATATACGATAAAAATTATGCAAACACATAATTGATCAGAAAATAACCATAAATACTTCATTTTCAATCATCTATTTGTTTCTCGTTAAAATACTAAGTAAGATATTGAAAAGGGGAGAAGTTCTGTTTTTATTGCATATATCGACGTTTCACCCGAATTAGAACGGTTTTACGTGTACATCTTTTATCGATAATATAAACGGAAAATCAGGAACGTTTTAGTTTAAATTTTTTAATGAAAACACATTGACTTTTATCATTTGTATTAGAAGCAGCATCTTTATACGTCTTTTCTAGGGTCTAAAAAATAAGAAACGTCGCTCTATGATTCGAAGTTAAAATCCTCATATTTGGTATAATAATGACTTTTTCACGTTTTTCATGTAGTTTGATATTACGTAAATATATTCATTTTTACCAATATTTCGATACTATTTCATGTCGTATCACGATATGTGATTTGGCCTTCAAATCACAGATTTTCGCATAATATTGCATTTTAAGCAAGTTTTCTTGCATTTTGTTTCGTACTAAAAATCATCAATTCAGCAATATTTTGACGTTTATCATCCCCTTTTCCTTTATGTGATATAAACAAAATATCATCGAATTAGGCAATATGTTGCTGTTTTTCCTCTTTTGTGTGAATTTTCAGTTTATTGTTATTAATTCATTAAATATACGATAAAAATGATGCAAACACATAATTGATTAGAAGATAACCTTAAATACTTAATTTTCAATCAATTATTTGTTTCTCTTTAAAATACTTTGTAAGATATTGAAAAGGGGAGAAGTTCTGTTTTTATTGCATATATCGACGTTTCAGGTTTACGTGTACATCTTCCATCAGTAATATAAACGGAAAATCAGGAACATTTTAGAGTATTTTAATGAAAACACATTGATTTTTATCATTTGAATTGGAAACAACATCTTTATATGTCTTTTCTAGGACCTAAATAATACGAAACCTCGCTTTATAATGTGAAGTTAAAATCCTCAAATATGTTAATAGAGCGATTTTGTTCACGTTTTTTATGTAGTGTAACTTCACGTGAATATATTCGTTTTTACCTATATTTCGATACTATTTCATCTTGTATCACGATATGTGATTTGGCCTCTAAATATCAGAATTTCGCATAATATTGCATTTTAAGCAAGTTTTCTTGCGTTTTGTTTCGTAATAAAAATCATCGAATATAGCAATATTTTGACGTTTATCATCCCCTTATACTTTATGTGATATAAACAAAATATCATCGAATTAGGCAATATTTTGCCGTTTTTCCACGTTTTTGTGAATTTTCAGTTTATTGTTATTAATTCATTATATATACAATAAAAATGATGCAAACACACAATTGATTAGAAAATAACCTTAAATACTTCATTTTCAATCAACTATTTGTTTCTCGTTAAAATATTGAAAAGGGGAGAAGTTCTGTTTTTATTGCATATATCGACGTTTCAGCTGAATTAGAGCGGTTTTACGTGTACATCTTCCATCGGTAATATGAACAGAAAATCAGGAACATTTTAGAGTATTTTAATGAAAACACATTGATTTTTATAATTTGTATTGGAAACAACATCTTTATATGTCATTTCTAGGATCTAAATAATATGGAACCTCGCTTAATGGTTTGAAGTTAAAATCCTCAAATTTGGTAATATAGCGAATTTTTTCACGTTTTTCATGTAGTGTGATTGTACGTAAACATATTCGTTTTTACCAATATTTCGATAATACTTCATGTTTTCTCACGATCTGTGATTTGGCCTTAAATCTGAAAATTTCGCATAATATTGCATTTTTAAGGAAGTTTTCTTACGTTTTGTATCGTACTAAAAATCATTGAATTTAGCAATATTTTGACGTTTATCATCCTCTTTTCCTTTATGTGATTTAAACAAAATATCATCGAATTAGGCAATATTTTGCCGTTTTCCACGTTTATGTGAATTCTCAGTTTATGGTTATTAATTCATTATATATACGATAAAAATGATGCAAACACATAATTGATTAGAAATTAACATTAAATACTTCATTTTCAATCAACTATTTGTTTCTCGTTAAAATACTGAGTAAGCATCACTCTCTAGATTCTCTGCATCACTCTCGTAAGCCTCTGAATCACTCTCTCGAGCCTCTGCATCACTCTCTTGATCCTCTGCATCACTCTCTTCATCCTCTGCATCACTCTCTTAAGCCTCTGCTTCCCTCTCTTGATCCTCTGCATCACTCTCTTGAGCCTCTGCATTACTCTCTTAAGCCTCTGGATTACTCTCGTAAGCCTCTGAATCACTCTCTTGAGCCTCTGCATCACTCTGTTCAGCCCCTGCATCCCACTCTTGAGCCTCTGCATCACTCTCTTGAGCCTCTGCATCACCATTTTAAGCCTCTGCATCCCTCTTTTGAGCCTCTGCATCACTCGCTTAAGCCTCTGCATCACTCTCGTAAGCTTATGAACCACTCTCTTGTTCCTCTGCATCCTTTATTTGAGCCTCTGCATCCCTCTCTTGAGCCCCTGCATCCCTCTCTTGAGCCTCTGCATCCCTCGCTTGAGCCTCTTCATCCCTCTCTTAAGCCTCTGAATCACTCTCTTGAGCCTCTGCATCCCTCTCTTGAACTCTTGCATCCCTCTCATGAGCCTCTACATCCCTGTCTTGAGCCTTTGCATCACTCTCTTAAGTATCTGCATCCCTCTCTTGAGCCTCTGCAACACTCTCTTCAGCCTCTGCATCACTCTCCTAAGCCTCTGAATCCCTCTCTTGAGGCCTCTGCCTAACTCTCTCGAGCCTCTGCATCACTCTCCTGATTCTCTGCATCACTCTCGTAAGCCTCTGAATCACTCACTTGAGCCTCTGCAGCACTATCTAGAGCCTTTGCGTCACTCTCTTCAGCCTCTGCATCACTCTCTTAAGCCTCTGCTTCCCTCTCTTGATCCTCTGCATCACTCTCTTGAGCCTCTGCATCCCTCACTTGAGCCTCTGCATCCCTCTCCTGAGCCTCTGCATCCCTCTCTTGAGCCTCTGCATCCCTCTCTTGAGCCTCTGGAATCCCTCTCTTAAGCCTCTGCATCACTCTCTTTAGCCTCTGCATCACTCTCTTAAGCCTCTGAATCATTCTCTTGAGCCTCTGCATCACTCTCTTGAGCCCCTGCATCCCTCTCTCAAGCCTCTGCATCACTCTCTTGAGCCTCTGCATCACCCTCTTAAGCCTCTGCATTACTCTCTTGAACCTCTGCATCCCTCTCCTAAGCCTCTGCCTCACTCTCTTATGCCTTGGCATCACTCTCCTGAGCCTCTGCATCCCTCTCCTTAGCCTCTGCATCACTCTCGTAAGCCTCTGCATCACTCTCTTAAGCCTCTGCATCACTCTCTTAAGCCTCTGAATCATTCTCTTGAGCCTCTGCATCACTCTCTTGAGCCCCTGCATCCCTCTCTCAAACCTCTGCATCACTCTCTGGAGCCTCTGCATCACCCTCTAAGCCTCTGCATTACTCTCTTGAACCTCTGCATCCCTCTCCTAAGCCTCTGCCTCACTCTCTTATGCCTTGGCATCACTCTCCTGAGCCTCTGCATCCCTCTCCTTAGCCTCTGCATCACTCTCGTAAGCCTCTGAATCACTCTCTTGAGCCTCTGCATCACTCTCTTGAGCCCCTGCATCCCTCTCTTGATCCTCTGCTTCACTTTCTTAAGCCTCTGCATCACTCTCTTAAGCCTCTGCATCACTCTCGTTAGCCTCTGAATCACTCTCTTGAGCCTCTGCATCCCTCTCTTGAGCCTTTGCATCACTCTCTTACGCCTCTGCATCCCTCTCTTGAGCCTCTGCGTCACTCTCAAGAGCCTTTACATCCTTATCTTGTGCCTCTGCTTCACTCACTTAAGCCTCTGCATCCCTCTCTTGAGCCCCTGCATCCCTCTCTTGAGCCTCTGCATCCCTCTCTTGAGCCTCTGCATCCCTCTCTTAAGAGTCTGCATCACTCTCTTAAGCCTCTGCATCACTCTCGTAAACCTCTGAATCACTCTGTTCAGCCTCTGCATCACTCTCTTGAGCCTCTACATATATCTCTTGAGCCTCTGCATCCCTCTCTTAAGCCTATGCTTCACTCTGTTGAGCCTCTGCATCCCTCTCTTATGCCTCTGCAACACTTTCTTCAGCCTCTGCATCACTCTCTTAAGCCTCTGCATCCTTCTCTTGAGCCTCTGCATCCCTCTCTTAAGCCTCTGCAACACTCTCTTCAGCCTCTGCATCACTCTCTTGAGCCTTTGCATCACTCTCTTGAGGCTCTGCATCCCTCTCCTAAAAGTCTGCAACACTCATTTCAGCCTCTGCATCACTCTCCTAAGCCTCTGCATTCCTTTTTTGAGCCTCTGCATCACTTTCTTAAGCCTCTGCATTAGAGGCATAAGAGAGTGATGCAGAGGCTCAAGAGAGTGATGCAGAGGCTCAAGAGAGGGATGCAGAGGCAGAAGAGAGAGATGCAGAGGCTTACGAGAGTGATGCAGAGGTTCAAGAGAGTGATGCAGAGGCACAAGAGAATGATGTAGAGGCTTAAGAGAGGGATGCAGAGGCTGAAGAGAATGATGCAGAGGCTAAAGAGAGGGATGCAGAGACTGAAGAGAATTATGCAGAGGCTGAAGAGAATTATGCAGAGGCTTAAGAGAGGGATGAAGAGGCTGAAGAGAATGATGCAGAGGCTTAAGAGAGGGATGCAGAGGCTCAGGAGAGTGATAGAGAGGCTCAAAAGAGTGATGCAGAGGCTGAACAGAGTGATTCAGAGGCTTACGAGAGTGATGCAGAGGCTGAAGAGAGGGATGCAGAGGCTCAAGAGAGTGATTCAGAGGCTTTCGAGAGTGATGCAGAGGCTTAAGCGAGTGATACAGAGGCTTAAGAAAGTGATGCAGAGGCTCAAAAGAGGGATGCAGAGGCTCAAGTGAGGGAAGAAGAGGCACAAGATAGGAATGCAGAGGCTCTTGAGAGTGACGCAGAGGCTCATGAGAGGGATGCAGAGGCTTAAGAGAGTGATGCAAAGGCTCAAGTGAGGGATGCAGAGGCTCATGTGAGGGATGCAGGAGTTCAAGAGAGTGATGCAGAGGCTCAAGACAGGGATGCAGAGGCTCAAGTGAGGGATGAAGAGGCACATGAGAGGGATGCAGAGGCTCTTGGGAGTGATGCAGAGGCTCAAGAGAGGGATGCAGAGGCTCAAGAGAGTTATTCAGTGGCTTACGAGAGTGATGCAGAGGCTTAAGCGAGTGATGCAGAGGCCTAAGAAAGTGATGCAGAGGCTCAAAAGAGTGATGCCGAGGCTGAAGAGAGTGTTGCAGAGGCTTAAGAGAGGGATGCAGAGGCTCAAGAGAGGGATGTAGAGGCTTAAGAGAATGATGCAGAGGCTGAAGCGAGTGTTGCAGAGGCTCAAGAGAGGGATGCAAAGGCTCAAGAGAGTGATGCAAAGGCTCAAGAGAGTGATGCAGAGGCTTATGAGAGGGATACAGAGGCTCAAGAGAGGGATGTAGATGCTCAAGAGAGTGATGCAGAGGCTCAAGAGAGTGATGCAGAGGCGTAAAAGCGAGATGCAGAGGCTTAAGAGAGGGATGCAGAGGCTCAAGCGAATGATGCAGGGGCTCAAGGGAATGATGCAGAGGCTTAAGAGAGGGATGCAGAGGATCAAGAGAGTGATGCAGAGGCTTAAGAAAGGAATGCAGAGGCTGAAGAGAATGATGCAAAGGCTTAAGAGAAGGATGCAGAGGCTGAAGAGAGTGTTGCAGAGGCTCAATAGAATGATGCAGAGGCTTAAGAGAGCGATGCAGAGGCTCAAGAGTGTGATGGAGAGGCTCAGCAGAGTGATGCAGAGGCTCAACAGAGTGATTCAGAAGCTTAAGGGAGTGATGCAGAGGCTGAAGAGAGGGATGCAGAGGCTCAAGAGAGGGATGCAGGGGCTCAAGAGAGTGTTGCAGAGGCTCAAGAAAATGATGCAGAGGCTCAAGAGAGGGATGCAGGGGCTCAAGAGAGTGTTGCAGAGGCTCAAGAGAATGATGCAGAGGCTTAAGATAGGGATGCAGAGGCTCAAGAGAGTGATGAAGAGGCTCATGAGAGGGATGCAGAGGCTCAAAAGAGTGATTCAGAGGCTTACGAGAGTGATGTAGAGACTTAAGAAAGTGATGCAGAGGCTCAAAAGAGGGATCCAGAGGCTTAAAAGGGTCATGCAGAGTCTCAAGAGAGTGATGCAGACGCTCAAGAGAGTGATGCAGAGGATCAAGAGAGGGAAGCAGAGGCTTAAGAGACATCGCTGCTCTCAGTAATTGGCATATTTTCTGTATAAAAACTCGTAATTTCAAATTGGGAATACGTGCAGAGAGCCAGAATTTGGCTTCAAAATATGGCTCAAGCGTCAAAATTGGGATGTTTGGGATATTTTGAAAACTGCAGGGAGGGTTTGGGCAGAATGTGATCCATCGCCGCTTTCAGTAAATGGCATATTTTCGCTATAAAAATTCGTAATTTCAATCTGCGAATACGTGCAGAGAGCCAGAAATTTAATCCAAAATATGGTTCAAGCGGCGAACTTGGGATATTTTGGATATTTTGAAAACTGAAGGGAGGGTTTGGGCAGAATGTGATCCATCGCCGTTTTCAGTAATTTTCATATTTTCGGTATAAAAAGTCGTATTTTCAAACTGCGAATACGTGCAGAGAGCCAGAAGTTGCTTCAAAATATGGCTCAGGGGTCGAATTTGGAATGTTTGGGATATTTTGAAAACTGCAGGGAGGGTTTGGGTAAAATGTGTCCCATCGCCGCTCTCAGTAATTAGCATATTTTCAGTATAAAAATCGTAATTTCAAACTGCGAATACAGGTAGAGAGCCAGAATTTGGCTCAACAATATGGCTCAAGGGTCGAATTTGAGATGTTTCGGATATTTCGAGAACTACAAGGAGGTTTGGACAAAATGTGACCTATCGTCGCTCTCAGTAATTGGCATATTCTCGGTATAAAAAGTCGTAATTTCAAACTGCGAATACGTGCAGAGAGCCATAATTTGGCTACAAAATATGGCTCAAGGGTCGAATTTGAGACGTTTGGGATATTTTGATATCTGTAGAGGGTTTTGTGCAAAATGTGATCCTTCGCCGCTCACAGTAATTGGCATTATTTCGGTATAAAAAGTCGAAATTTCCAACTGCTAATACGTGCAGAGAGCAGGAATTTGGCTCCAAAATATGGCTCAAGAGTCAAATTTGGGATGTTTGCGATATTTTGAAAACTGCGTGGAGGGTTTGGTCAAAATGTGATCCATCGGCGCTCTCAGTAATTGGCATATTTTCGGTATAAAAAGTCGAAATTTCTAACTGCGAATATGTGCAGAGAGCCAGAATTTGGCTCCAAAATATGGCTCAAGGGTCGAATTTGGGATGTTTAGGATATTTTGAAAACTACAGAAAAGGTTTGGGCAAAATGTGATCCATCGCAGTTTCAGTAATTGGCATAGTTTCGATATAAAAAGTCATAATTTCAAACTGCGAATACATGTAAAGAGCCAAAATTTGGCTCCAAAACATGGCTCAAGGATCGAATTTGGGATGTTTGGGATATTTTGAAAACTGCAGGGAGGGTTTGGGCAAAATGTGATCCATCGCTGCTTTCAGTAATTGGCATACTTTCGGTATAAAAATTCGTAATTTCAAACTGCGAATACGTGCTGAGAGCCAGAATTTGGCTAGAAAATATAGCTCAAGCGTCGAATTTGGGACATTTGGGATATTTTGAAAACCTGGGGGGGGGGGAGGACAAAATGTGAACCATCGCTGCTTTAAGTAATTAGCATATTTTTAGTATAAAAAGTCGTAAATACAAACTGCGAATACGTACAAAAAAGTCGAAATTTCAAACTGCTAATAAGTGAAGGGAGCCACAATTTGGCTCCAAAATATGGATCAAGCGTCAAATTTGCGATGTTTGGGATATTTTGAAAACTGCAGGGAGGTTTTGGGCAAAATGTGACCCATCGCCACTCTAAGTAATTGGCATATTTTCGGTACAAAAAGGCGTAATTTCAAACTGCGAATACGTGCAGAGAGCCCGAATTTGACTCCAAAATATGGCTCACGGGTCAAATTTGGGATGTTTGGGATATTTTGAAAACTGCAGAGAGGGTTCGGGCAAAATGTGATCCATCGCCTCTTTCAGTAATTGGCATATTTTCGGTAAAAAGAAGTCGTAATTTCAAACTGCGAATACATGCAGAAAGCCAAAATTTGGCTCCAAAGCATGGCTCAAGTGTCGAATTTGGGATGTTTGGGATATATAGAAAACTGCAGGGAGGGTTTGGGCAAAATGTGATGAATCGCCGCTTTCAGCAACTGTCATATTTTTGGTATAAAAAGTCGTAATTTCTAACTGCGAATACGTGCAGAGAGCCAGAATTTGATTCCAAAGTATGGCTCAAGCGTTGAATTTGGGACGTTTGGGATATTTTGAAAACTGCGAGGTGGGGATGGGGAGGGTTTACCAAAATGTGACCCATTGCCGCTGTAATTAGCATGTTTTCAGTATAAAAAGTCGTAATTTCAAACTGCGAATACGTGCAGAGTGCAAGAATTTGGCTCCAAAATACGGCTCAAGGGTCGAATTTGGGAAGTTATCTTGAGGTTATCTTGAGATGATTTCGGGGCTTTTTAGTGTCCCCGCGGCCCGGTCCTCGACCAGGCCTCCACTCCCAGAAAGCAGCCCGTGACAGCTGACTAACAGCCAGGTACCTATTTTACTGCTAGGTAACAGAGGCATAGAGTGAAAGAAACTCTGCCCAATGTTTCTCGCCGGCGCCTGGGATCAAACCCAGGACCAGGATGTTTGGAATATTTTGAAAACTGCAGGGAGGATTTGGGTAAAATGTGATCTATCGCCGCTTTCAGTAATTTGCATATTTTCAGTATAAAAAGTCGTAATTTAAACCGGCGAATACGTGCAGAGAGCCAGAATTTGCCTCCAAAATATGGCTCAAGGGTGGAATTTGGGATGTTTGGGATAATTTGAAAAATGTAAGGGGGGATTGGGCAAAATGTGACCCATCGCTGCTCTCAGTAATTGGCATATTTTTTGTATAAAATGTAGTTTGAAACTGTGAAAACGTGCAGAGAGCCATAATTTGGCTCCTAAATATGGCTCAAGGGTCGAATTAGAACACTCTCTTCATCACTGTCTTAAGCCTCTGCATCCCTCTCCTGATCATCTGCATTACTCTCGTAAGCCTCTGCATCACTAGAATTCTTGAGCCTCTGCATAACTCTCTTGAGCATCTGCATCAATCTCTTCAGCCTCTGCATCCCTCGCTTGAGCCTCTGCAACACTCTCTTCAGCCTGCATCACTCTCTTAAACCTCTGAATCCCTCTCTAGAGGCCTCTGCATCACTCTCTCGAGCCTCTGCATCACTCTCTTGATCCTCTGCATCACTCTCTTGAGTCTTGACTGAGAGGCAATATTTTGACCTTTATCATCCCCTTTTCCTTTATGTGATTTAAACAAAATATCATCGAATTAGGCAATATTTTGCCGTTTTTCCACTTTTTGGGAATTTTCAGTTTATTGTTATTATTTCATTAAATATACGAGAAAAATTATGCAAACACAATTGATCAGACTATAAGCTTAAATACTTAATTTTCAATCATCTGTTTGTTTCTCGTTAAAATACTTTGTAAAATATTGAAAAGGGGAGAAGTTCTGTTTTTATTGCATATATCGACGTTTCAGCCGGATTAGAACGGTTTTACGTGTACATCTTCCATCGGTAATATAAACCGAAAATCAGGAACATTTTAGTTAATGCTAATGAAAACACATTGATTTTTATCATTTGTATTGGAAGCAACATCTTTATACATCTTTTCTAGGGTCTAAAAAATACGAAACCTCGCTTTATGATTCGAAGTTAAACTTCGAATCCCATATTTGGCATAATAATGACTTTTTCACGTTTTTCATGTAGTTTGATATTACGTAGATATATTCATTTTTACCAATATTTCGATACTATTTCATGTAGTATCACGATACGTGATTTGGCCTTCAAATCTCAAATTTTCGCATAATATTGCATTTTAAGCAAGTTTTCTTGCATTTTGTTTCGTACTAAAAATCATCGAATTCAGCAATATTTTGACGTTTATCATCCCCTTTTCCTTTATGTGATATAAACAAAATATCATCGAATTAGGCAATATTTTGTTGTTTTTTCACGTTTTTGTGAATTTTCAGTTTATTGTTATTAATTCATTAAATATACGATAAAAATGATGCAAACACATAATTGATTAGATAATATACTTAAATACTTCATTTTCAATCAACTATTTGTTTCTCGTTAAAATCCTGAGTAAGATATTGAAAAGGAGAGAAGTTCGGTTTTTATTGTATATATCGACGTTTCAGCCGGATTAGAGCGGTTTTACGTGTACATCTTCCATCGGTAATATAAACGGAAAATCAGGAACATTTTAGTTAATTCTAATGAAAACACATTGATTTTTACCATTTGTATTTGAAACAACATTGTCATATGTCTTTTCTTGGATCTAAATAATACGAAACCTCGCTCAATGATTTGAAGTTAAAATCCTCAAATATGGTAATATAGTGACTTTTTTCACATTATTCATGTAGTGTGATTTTACGTAAATATATTTGTATTTACCAATATTTCGATACTACTTCAGGTTCTCTCACGATATGTGATTTGGCCCTCAAATCTCAGAATTTCGCAAAATATTGCATTTTACAACCCGTTCTCACACAAGACAGCACATATATGACTTAATGCTTAAAGTCAATATGTTGAATATGAATTAGTAAATATGTGATATATTCCCAGTTACTTTTTTTACCAAGGCCCAAACTCTTCCTCACGTACCAATTTATGTGTCACAGTACCCGTCCGTCAACATAGATAGCAGAATATTCGTGATTGGTTCAATTATAAGGAAAATTGTAGTTTTCAGGGCCCACATGGGTTGTGAAATTTACCTACTATTGTCCATGCTCTTAGAATATTACAGATCAGCTACTTCCTATTGAAGGCTCGTAGTTTTGTTTTGAGAAATATTAGTTGTTCTTAGTAAATTATAATAAGCACTAAAAATTATTACATAGAATAACAGTCCTTCACCAATCAATATTATATACCATAGTTTGTGCTTTACAAATCTTTAAAGGATGTTTTGTAGGAACGCTAACAGAAAACGATGTTACGTTGGAATGTCTATGGGGTAAACTACTGCAAACAGGACGGTATTGTGTCTACTATACCAACTATAGCTAGGATGGGTATTGTGTCTACTATACCAACTATAGCTAGGATGGGTATATTGTCACCTACCGCCTGTTAGGTGGGAAAGGGGTCCAATACCACCCACATGATGAGTATTGCGTCCACTACAACCCACAGGATGGGTATGGGGCTCCAACCACCCATAGAATGGGTATGGGGCTCCTACCACAAATAAAATGGGTATAGGGTCCAATAACACCCACTGGATGTGTATGGCGTCCATTGCCGCGCGTCGAGCTCGAAAACCGCAGCATTCATCTCAGAACCATGCCTATTTCACACAGATTCCTTAATAAACGTAAGAGTTTTATATGTCACAAGAAAGATAGAAATATAAGCTTCATTCTAAATACCTTACCATGGGCATATTTAAATTTAAAGCGAAGATACGTGTACTTTTATAATAGCCGAGCTTTAACCCCGGACAGATTGATCGACCAAGCAACTCTCTCAGAACAATGTTTATTTCACGTCAATTCGTTAATAAACATATATTTTTATATGTCTCAAGAAAGGCAGACATATAAGCTTCACTTTAAACACTTTGCCATGGACATATTTAAAGTTCTAATGAAGATACATGTATTTTAAAAATTACGGAGCTCCCACCTCGTACAGACTGAACGACAGAGCAACTCTCTCTCAAATCAATGTTTATTTCACGTAAATTCGTTAATAAACACAAATGTTTTATATGTCTTAAGCAAGATAAAAATAAGAGCTTCATTTTAAATACATTACAATAGACATATTAATAGCTCAAGTGAAGATACATATGTTTTTATAGTAGCGCTCAGTAGCTTGTCGGGCATGGAGTGCAGACGCCTACGCATTTGCCGATATATTGCATAATTAACAAAGATACGTTAATAAAGCCTAAAATCTTATATGCCTCCAGAAAGACCGAGATATGAACATTATTATGATTTCACCAAATGAAATATATCATGTTCGAGAACAAAGATATATCAATTTTAAATTAAGTTTCGACTCTTGCTCGGGCGAGAGAGAGGGAGCGACTCTCGCCCCATCTATTGGAGATTCTGTCCACTAAAGACCCAAAGCTACTCAAACCCTCCTAGCATTATTTAAGTAATGAAGTAATATGGTATATTTACTATAATGTGGGTGCTGAATGCAGAACATGAGAAAACATATATTTACTCCAAACTAATATAATTTCATTATGAAATAAGTAAATAAGTAGCATCAATGGAAGTCGACGGTCCAAGCGTCAATGTTGTGGAGCGACTTATCCAAGATATATCGTTGTTTGGAAAGTGTTTGTTGGCATATCCAGTTGTCGCACTTCTCTGCACAAATTATCACAAATTTAAATTATAATGTTAACAAGTAGAATACGTATTTTTAATAAAATCTAACATAACTAGCCAGAAAACATTTAACATTTGCCCGAAACGCATTGCGTAATAGTGGCTTTAGGCATTGTATGTACTAGCTCTATCTATATATCAATCCATTAATGTAACATCACTTGTATGTATATACCTTACCTGAATAAACATATTTATTTATTTATTTATTTATTAAAAAAATATATGTTTGGAAGTTAAATCGACTTCATAGGACAATAGTTTTGTTATATATATACTCGTTATTCGTTGACATGCGTTCGCTACTTAAACTACCATGTACTGTACTTATGTAAAATCTCCCATGTCTCTTCGCTCATCTCACCGAACCCTACAGGCTCTTTGATATATTGTTTAATTAATTGAGATTCACAAATAAAGCTTATAATTGTATATGTTATCAAAAGGCAGAGCTTATTTTAGTTCATTTATTATGCACCCCATACCCATCCTATGAGCGATAGTGGAGTGTTACAGAGGCACATAATGAGCTCAGGGACTGAGCCCCACAATTCATATAGCCAAGGAAGTTATAATCTTGATAAGTTAGTTACAAAAGTCAATGCACATTGTCACATCAACAACGGGCTCGAGTCCGACCACAAGTACAGTTTATAATTTAAGCAACTGACATATATGGAGGGCTAGTGTCACAATTGATATGTTTATCCTACACATAACCCCCTCTCCCCCATCCAATGGGCAGCGGTGGATAGGTTACAATCAAGTCGTTTTTTGCGTTTTATTCAGAGATTAGATCTTATTGGGTAAGGAAAGATATTCATATTTTAAAGAAGGCTTCTTGGCTGATGCTCTCCATTGATGGAAAATATACAACCTTTTGAAAATCAATGTTAGTTTGATCTAGATATTGTAATTAACGAAAGTATTTATGTCATCTGAAAGGTAGAAATATAGGCTACATTTAAAATCCTTTGTCATAAATATAACTGAAGTGAAAACGAAGGTATATGCGTTTTGATAGTTACTTGATGGCTAGCTCTGAGAGTGTGAAGCCCTGCACACCAGCCAATAAATTGTATAATTAGTTTCCATATATTTTAATTAATCTTAAAAATCTATATGTCAGAAGAAAGGAAGATGTAGCCGTTAATGTGACAACATTTAAAAATATATATATCTTAAGTTAAATAAATAATACCACCTTATTGCCGGTGTCCGGACACATGAAAATTACCTAGGTATCAGTATCCAGCCAGGCGGGGATCACAGGCTGCACAATACTGATAAATTAGGTAATGCACTACTTGTGGTCCATCTCGAACCCTTTTATGATGTTACGACTTATAGTGAATTTTGTAACTAGCTCATCAAGATTGTAACTTGCTTAGCTAAATGAATTGTGGGGTTCGGTCCATTCATTTTCTTTCTTTATTATGCAACCCATAATACACATCCCGTGGGCGGTGGTGTAAAGGATTACAGAGGCACATAATCGGTTCAGGAACTGAACCCTCTAGTTCGTTTAGCTAAGCAAATAACAATCTTTTGACGCTAGTTACAAAATTATTAATGAACACATACTTATGCATACATGTACATATTCATACGTATACATATATACATACACATACATATTTAATCACCACCACAAATACACACATCAGTAATCTTTTGTGTCACAAGTGATTCAACAAGAGGCTCACAACAGTCACTATACAAGGCATTTTACATTTATGGTGAGTCACACAGTTACTAGTCTTGCTGCACACCCACCCAACTGGGCGGCAGCTTTACAGTCATGTGCTCCACACCCACCCAACTGGGCGGCAGCTTTACAGTCATGTGCTCCACACCCACCCAACTGGGCGGCAGCTTTACAGTCATGTGCTCCACACCCACCCAACAGGGCGGCAGCTTTACAGTCATGTGCTCCACACCCACCCAACTGGGCGGCAGCTTTACAGTCATGTGCTGCACACCCACCCAACTGGGCGGCAGCTTTACAGTCATGTGCTCCACACCCACCCAACTGGGCGGCAGCTTTACAGTCATGTGCTCCAAACTCACCCAACTGGGCGGCAGCTTTACAGTCATGTGCTCCACACCCACCCAACTGGGCGGCAGCTTTACAGTCATGTGCTCCACACCCACCCAACTGGGCGGCAGCTTTACAGTCATGTGTATGCATTACCTACAGTAAGCAAATTTTGGATACTTCGCTAAGATTTCGGGCAGCACATCATTATGAATGAAGTACTTACACATTTCTTGGACACTATTGATGTTGTTATCTTTAAATTCCGCGATTTTTCACATTCCATTATATAATGACGCAAAGTATGCGAATAGTTCTGCTGACAGAGTTTACATTTAGTCAAATCTACATCATCAGATGTTACAAACTTCCAGAGGTACTTGTAGCTGAGCCTAAACCTAGCAGTGGTAACATCTAGAAGTCTGCTAACATTATTGGATGACCCATAGACGAGCGATTAATCGAAGTTTATACAATATTGTGAAATTGAGAGACAGTGTAGTAACATAAATTGGTAAATCATAAATATTGTAAGTTAAGAATCTGATGCATGTGTGTTGGGGGGGGGGGGCGGGGGTTATACCCTTGGAAAGCGAGAGTGGAAAGTAACCTTAGACGTACTGCGGTCAACGTGGGGGTGGGGGAGGGAGGGTGGGAGAGTCAAATCCACCCTCCAACATCTGGCCATAGTACCAGCAGCCTCCACAACACTCCATCAGCCTCCAGCTGATGCTTGTAGATGCCTCATCTAACCTCACTTATGTCACACATTAACCTACAGTTCCTGTGATATATAAACTCCTCATCACAGTGGCGTCTCACCAATATAAACTGTATTGGATTTTGTCCCGAAATAGCTGTATGCTGACTGGACGTGTATGTATGCATGTATGTATGTATGTATGTATGTATGTATGTATGTATGTATGTATGTATGTATGTATGTATGTATGTATGTATGTATGTATGTATGTATGTATGTATGTATGTATGCATGTATGCATGTATGTATGTATGTATGTATGTATGTATGTATGTATGTATGTATGTATGTATGTATGTATGTATGTATGTATGTATGTATGTATGTATGTATGTATGTATGCATGTATGAATGGATAGATGGATGGATGTATGTATGTACGCATGCATGCATGTATGTATGTATGCATGTATGTATGTATGCATGTATGTATGTATGTATGTATGTATGTATGTATGTATGTATGTATGTATGTATGTATGTATGTATGTATGTATGTATGTATGTATGAATGAATGTATGTATTTATGTATGTATGTATGTATGTATGTATGTATGTATGTATGTATGTATGTATGTATGTATGTATGTATGTATGTATGTATGTATGTATGGATAGATGGATGGATGTATGTATGTACGCATGCATGTATGTATGTATGTATGTATGTATGTATGTATGTATGTATGTATGTATGTATGTATGTATGTATGTATGTATGTATGTATGTATGTATGTATGTATGTATGTAATGTATGTATGTATGTATTTATATACGCATGTATATACGCATGTATTTATATACGCATGTATGTATGTATGTATGTATGTATGTATGTATGTATGTATGTATGTATGTATGTATGTATGTATGTATGTATGTATGTATGTATGCATGCATGCATGTATGTATGTATGTATGTATGTATGTATGTATGTATGTATGTATGTATGTATGTATGTATGTATGTATGTATGTATGTATGTATGTATGTATGTACGCATGCATGTATGTATGGATGTATGTATGTATGCATGTATGTATGTATGTATGTATGTATGTATGTATGTATGTATGTATGTATGTATGTATGTATGTATGTATGTATGTATGTATGTATGTATGGATGTATGTATGTATGTATGTACGCATGTATGTATGTATGTATGTATGTATGTACGTATGTATGTACGTATGTATGTATGTATGCATGTATGTATGTGTGTATGTATGTATGTATGTATGTATGTATGTATGTATGTATGTATGTATGTATGTATGTATGTATGTATGTATGTATGTATGTATGTATGTATGTATGTATTCCCAATCACGTTAAAGACTCCCCCTCTATCATCCAGTTTAAGAGAAAAACAACTATGTACTAAATAATCGACTCCTTGTAACTTTAATTATGCTGACCTTCCTATCTGTATTCAGACTGAGCCTACTATCATTATATGTGATTATAACGCTAGGCATAGGAATATTGGTAATTCGCAGTTCAGTAATCGTAACGGCAACCAACTGGTGTCACTATTAGGTAGTCACGATGATGCACAGATTGTGGGTGACCTTGAACTGACGAATATCTACGGAGGTATTCTTGATCTATGTCTCGGTTTCAACGTCTCCCACACCGTGTGTGCCTCGTCAATAGTGCCAGTTATGGCGTCTGATCATCTGGCCATATTAGCCACTGTAAGCATTGGAAGTTCTATCCTCCCTGGTGGAGTGTTCAAGCGGAAGAGGCTGGCTGTGCCCATCGATCAACGAGACAATCTTGTTGCTCATGTGTCAGATTGGTGCAGTTCATCTGAGCCTTCATCAGTTGAAGATTTTAACAATGAGCTCACAGGTACTATCGAACAGTTTATAGAATCACTTGATCCATCGTCCAGGCCACGTAACCCAAATTACACTGGTCATAGCACTTATGTTTATTATAATGATTCTAAATTGCAGACACTAAAACGCACTGCCAGAATAATTGGACTAGCTTATAGAAGGACCCGCACTGCTGAAATGCTTCGGCTCTTTCAAGCGGCTCTGGCTAAGGCCAGGGAACGTATGGTGGAGCTGAGGCAGACAGACTGGGAAACTTTTGTCCGTGGTCTCAATTCTCACACGCCACTAAGTCGGGCATGGAAGGATATCAACAAGATCAAAGGGAAAAATGCTGCAGAGATCTCGTACCCTAATCCTCTGCACAGAGCAAATGAGCTTGTTGGTGCTTGGGCCACGACTTCCAGCTTTGACAGTCTTCCTCTACCCTCACAGAATGAATTAAATGATAGATATACTGATAGGGCAAGGTTCCTTGACTTCATGCGTCATCAAGAGGATGACTGTGACATGCTTTTACTGAATACGAACTAGATTCTGCTCTACATAAAGGCAAAGCTACATCACCCGGGGAGGATGGAGTTACTGACGGCATACTGCACATGCTTCTGCTAGTTCCAGGGAATACCTTTCTTCAATTGTATAATATGAGCTATGTAACTGGGGAGCTTCCTAAGTCATGGACCAACAGTGTTATTATTCCCATTCCTAAACCTCACCAGCCGAGTGCTTTTTGCCCAATCTCCCTCACTAGTTGTCTCTATAAGTGTCTTGAGAGGATGGTTCTCAACCGTCTCCTTTACAAAATTATTAATATGTTGTCTCCCCAGATATATGGCTTTATGCATGGAAAGACTGTACATCACTGTATTACCACATTCCTCACCCTGCATACTGATAGGTCATATACCACTTTCCTAGATCTTAAGTCAGCTTTTGACATTGCTAACCCACACGTCATTCTGAGCGAACTTGCTAAAATGAATGTTGGAATGTTAATGTTAAAAAATTTTCAAACTGAAATAAATATATAACACTGTACGGTACAGTTGTGTTTAATTATGTTTTGCGATTCCTTTGGAAAAAGTATTTGTGCACCAAGTACTACTAGGTCATTATGAGATATGCTGAATGTTGTCAATATACCATCTGAATACGCTTCACTTTGCGTTAATCATTGGACGTCCTAATGATTAAGGTCCCCAAAAGGACTTAATCAGACCTCAGTGGATAATTTTACTCTCCCTCTCTCTCTCTCTCTCTCAGAGCATCCCCTTATGTGTTGTATGTGGGTGCTGAAGTTCAGTCTCTTGTCTATGTATAGGTGAAGGAACTTTCCATAATTGTTATTGCTAATGTTTACTTGTAATACTGGGTATACATCCGGTGTTCTTACCCTCGACCGCGGCGAGGGTAAGCCGTGGTCGTATGGTCTGAAACCCACAAATATTTACAATGGGGGGGGGGGGGATAACATTTCCTCTTCAAGCACGCGCACACAAATGAACTATGTTACTTAACTGGAAGCACTCGTACAACATAATTTACACGATTTCTCAGGATAATTATACTTCTTACCAGCATATATACACTATAGTACCTAGGAGGTTCTCTTCAATGGTATCTAAGATAATTAAAAGAACTCAAGCAAACCACTGTGGAAATGTGCAGGACAAACATATCAATTGTGACACTAGCTCTCCACATATGGCATTTGCTTAATTTATAAACTGTACTTGTGGTCGATCTCGAACCCACGTTGTTGATGTGACGATGTGTTATGAATTTTGTGGCTAGCTCCTCAAGATTGTAACTTGCTTAGATAAATAAATTGTGTGTTCAGTCCCTGAACCCATTATGTGATAAATTAACTAAACTAAAAACTATAGTATGGCGACGAAACCTGAACTGCATAATGTAAATAGGGATTAACCAGAAAAAGATATAGGTGAAGAATAACATCAGGTAACTGCGTTAATTACAATATCTAGATCAAACTAACATTGATTTTCAAAGGTTGTATATTTTCCATCAATGGAGAGCATCAGCCAAGAAGCCTTCTTTAAAATATGAATATTTTTCCGCACCCAATAAGATCTAATCTCTAAATAAAACGCAAAAAACGACTTGATTGTAACCTATCCACCGCTGCCCATTGGATGGGGGAGAGGGGGTTATGTGTAGGATAAACATATCAATTGTGACACTAGCCCTCCATATATGTCAGTTGCTTAAATTATAAACTGTACTTGTGGTCGGTCTCGAGCCCATTGTTGATGTGACAATGTACATTGACTTTTGTAACTAGCTTATCAAGATTATAACTTCCTTGGCTATATGAATTGTGGGGCTCAGTCCCTGAGCCCATTATGTGCCTCTGTAACACTCCACTATCGCCCATAGGATGGGTATGGGGTGCATAATAAATGAACTAAACTAAGCTCTGCCTTTTTGTTAACAGATACAATTATCAGCTTTATTTGTGAATCTCAATTAATTAAACAATATATCACAGAGCCTGTAGGGTTCGGTGAGATGAGCGAAGAGACATGGGAGATTAAATGGGATTCTTGTAATGATATTTGTCTATTTGTACTCACTGAATTTGTGCGCCCCTTGAGGGACTTGAAGTAGAGGGGGGTAGAAATAGCCTAAGCTACTCTATCCCTTTGAGATGTATTTATTGCTTATCTCAATAAACATACTTGAACTTGAACTTGACATGGGAGATTTTACATAAGTACAGTACATGGTAGTTTAAGTAGCGAACGCATGTCAACGAATAACGAGTATATATAACAAAACTATTGTCCTATGAAGTCGATTTAACTTCCAAACATATATTTTTTTAATAAATGTTAAATGTTTTCTGGCTAGTTATGTTAGATTTTATTAAAAATACGTATTCTACTTGTTAACATTATAATTTAAATTTGTGATAATTTGTGCAGAGAAGTGCGACAACTGGATATGCCAACAAACACTTTCCAAACAACGATATATCTTGGATAAGTCGCTCCACAACATTGACGCTTGGACCGTCGACTTCCTTTGATGCTATTTATTTACTTATTTCATAATGAAATTATATTAGTTTGGAGTAAATATATGTTTTCTCATGTTCTGCATTCAGCACCCACATTATAGTAAATATACCATATTACTTCATTACATAAATAATGCTAGGAGGGTTTGAGTAGCTTTGGGTCTTTAGTGGACAGAATCTCCAATAGATGGGGCGAGAGTCGCTCCCTCTCTCTCGCCCGAGCAAGAGTCGAAACTTAATTTAAAATTGATATATCTTTGTTCTCGAACATGATATATTTCATTTGGTGAAATCATAATAATGTTCATATCTCGGTCTTTCTGGAGGCATATAAGATTTTAGGCTTTATTAATGTATCTTTGTTAATTATGCAATATATCGGCAAGTGCGTAGGCGTCTGCACTCCATGCCCGACAAGCTACTGAGCGCTACTATAAAAACATATGTATCTTCACTTGAGCTATTAATATGTCTATTGTAATGTATTTAAAATGAAGCTCTTATTTCTATCTTGCTTAAGACATATAAAACATTTGTGTTTATTAACGAATTTACGTGAAATAAACATTGATTTGAGAGAGAGTTGCTCTGTCGTTCAGTCTGTACGAGGTGGGAGCTCCGTAATTTTTAAAATACATGTATCTTCATTAGAACTTTAAATATGTCCATGGTAAAGTGTTTAAAGTGAAGCTTATATGTCTGCCTTTCTTGAGACATATAAAAATATATGTTTATTAACGAATTGGCGTGAAATAAATATTGTTCTGAGAGAGTTGCTCGGTCGATCAATCTGTCCGGGGTCGGAGCTCGGCTATTATAAAAGTACACGTATCTTCGCTTTAAATTTAAATATGCCCATGGTAAGGTATTTAGAATGAAGCTTATATTTCTATCTTTCTTGTGACATATAAAACTCTTACGTTTATTAAGGAATCTGTGTGAAATAGGCATGGTTCTGAGATGAATGCTGCGGTTTTTGAGCTCGACGAGCAATAAAAACTGCCCCTTTTATAAAACTTCAAATATTTTCGGTTTTACTTAAAATATTTGTCTGGTAGAGGTTTAACATATAGTTCGCGTTTTTGTCTTTCTTCTGACTAATAAATAATTTTGGTTTAATAAGTCATCAAGATGTTTCCAACAATATTTCACATGTATTTCATGTGAACAATGTATTTCAACAATACAATACAACAAATACACACATTGGTACATTATTGCAAAGGCACTATACTATATATATATATATATATATATATATATATATATATATATATATATATATATATATATATATATATATATATATATATATATACATATACATATATATATATATATATATATATATATATATATATATATATATATATATATATATATATATATATATATATATATATATATATATATATAAATTGTTGCAAGTCGAGCAACAAATATTTTACATTGAACAACAAATGAGATTGGAAAAGCAGTATTGCCACCTCTGCTATACAGAAAAAAATAGACCCCAGACACACCCTATGGGTAGTAATGGACCCCCATACCGACACTATGAGGGGTAGTGGACCCCATAATAAAACTATGGGCGGTAGTGGGCACTATACAAACACTATGGGCGGTAGTTGACTTCATAGCGACCCTGTGGGCGGTAGTGGACCCCCTGCCGACCCTGTAGGCGCCAGTGGACCCAATACCGACCCTGTCGACGCCCTACCGACCCTGTGGGCGGTAGTGGACCCCATACCGACCCTGTGGGTGGCAGTGGACCCCATACCGACCCTGTGGGCGGTAGTGAACCGCCTACCGACCCTGTGGGCGGCAGTTGACCCCCTACCAACCCTGTGGGCGGTAGTGGACCCTTTACCGACCCTGTGGGCGGCAGTGGACTCTATATACTAATCCTGTGGGCGATACTGGACCCTATACTCATCCTGTGGGCGGCAATGGACGCCATACACATCCAGTGGGTGTTATTGGACCCCATACTTATTCTGTGGGTGGTTGGAGCCTCATACCCATCCTGTGGGTGATAGTGGACGCCATACTCATCCTGTGGGTTGTATTGGACCCCATACCCATCCTGTGGGTGGTTGTGAGCCCCATACCCATCCTGTCGGTGATAGTGGACGCCATACACATCCAGTGGATGGTATTGGACCCCATTCCCTTCCTGTGGGTGGAAGTGATCCCCAAGTTTGCAGTAGTTTACCACATAAACATTCCAACATAACATCGTTTTCTGTTAGCGTTCCTACAAAACATTCTTTAAAGATTTTTAAAGCGCAAACTATGGTATATAATATTGATTGGTGGAGCACTGTTATTCTATGTAATAATTTATAGTGCTTATTATAATTTACTAAGAACAACTAATATTTCTCAAAACAAAACTACGAGCCTTCAATAGGAAGTAGCTGATCTGTAATATTCTAAGAGCATGGACAATAGTAGGTAAATTTCACAATCCATTTGGGACCTGAAAACTACAATTTTCATTATAATTGAACCAATCACGACTATTCTGCTATCTACGTTGATAGACTGGTACTGTGAGACGTAAATTGGAACGTGAGCAAGAGTTTGGGCCTTGGTAAAAAAAGGTAACTGGAAATATATCACATATGTACTAAATCATATTCAACATATTGACTTTAAGCATTAAGTCATATATGTGCTGTCTTGTGTGAGAACGGGTTGCATTTTAAGCAAGTTTTCTTGCATTTTGTTTTGTACTAAAAATCATCGAATTTAGCAATATTTTGACCTTTATCATCCCCTTTTCCTTTATGTGATTTAAACAAAATATCATCGAATTAGGCAATATTTTGCCGTTTTTCCACGTTTTCGTGAATTTTCAGTTTATTGTTATTATTTCATTAAATATACGAGAAAAATTATGCAAACACATAATTGATCAGAAAATAACCTTAAATACTTCATTTTCAATCATCTATTTGTTTCTCGTTAAAATACTGAGTAAGATATTGAAAAGGGGAGAAGTTCTGTTTTTATTGCATATATCGACGTTTCAGCCGGATTTAAGCGGTTTTATGTGTACATCTTCCATCGGTAATATAAACCGAAAATCAGGAACATTTTAGTTAATTTTAATGAAAACACACTGATTTTTAGTATTTGTATTGGAAGCAACATCTTTATACGTCTTTTCTAGGGTCTAAAAAATACGAAACGTCGCTCTATGATTCGAAGTTAAAATCCTCAAATTTGGCATAAAAATGACTTTTTCACGTTTTTCATGTAGTTTGATATTACGTATATATATTCATTTTTACCAATATTTCGATACTATTTCATGTAGTATCATGGTATGTGATTTGGCCTTCAAATCTCAGATTTTTGCATAATATTGCATTTTAAGCAAGTTTTCTTGCATTTTGTTTCGTACTAAAAATCATCGAATTCAGAAATATTTTGACGTTTATCATCCCCTTTTCCTTTATGTGGTATAAACAAAATATCATCGAATTAGGCAATATTTTGCTGTTTTTCCACGTTTTTGTGAATTTTCAGTTTATTGTTATTATTTCATTAAATATACGATAAAAATGATGCAAATACATAATTGATTAGATAATATCCTAAAATACTTCAGTTTCAATCAACTATTTGTTTCTCGTTAAAATCCTGAGTAAGATATTGAAAAGGAGAGAAGTTCGGTTTTTATTGCATATATCGACGTTTCAGCCGGAATAGAGCGATTTTACGTGTACATCTTCCATCGGTAATATAAACGGAAAATCAGGAACATTTTAGTTAATTGTAATGAAACACATTGATTTTTATCATTTATATTTGAAAAAACATTGTCAAATGTCTTTTCTGGGATCTAAATATTACGAAACCTCGCTTTATGATTCGAAGTTAAAATCCTCAAATTTGGTATAATAGTGACTTTTCACGTTTTTCATGTAGTTTGATATTACGTAAATATATTCATTTTTACCAATATTTCGATACTATTTCATGTAGTATCAAGGTATGTGATTTGGCCTTCATATCTCAGATTTTCGAATAATATTGCATTTTAAGCAAGTTTTCTTGCATTTTGTTTTGTACTAAAAATCATCGAATTTAGCAATATTTTGACCTTTATCATCCCCTTTTCCTTTATGTGATTTAAACAAAATATCATCGAATTAGGCAATATTTTGCCGTTTTTCCACGTTTTCGTGAATTTTCAGTTTATTGTTATTATTTCATTAAATATACGAGAAAAATTATGCAAACACATAATTGATCAGAAAATAACCTTAAATACTTCATTTTCAATCATCTATTTGTTTCTCGTTAAAATACTGAGTAAGATATTGAAAAGGGGAGAAGTTCTGTTTTTATTGCATATATCGACGTTTCAGCCGGATTTAAGCGGTTTTATGTGTACATCTTCCATCGGTAATATAAACCGAAAATCAGGAACATTTTAGTTAATTTTAATGAAAACACACTGATTTTTAGTATTTGTATTGGAAGCAACATCTTTATACGTCTTTTCTAGGGTCTAAAAAATACGAAACGTCGCTCTATGATTCGAAGTTAAAATCCTCAAATTTGGCATAAAAATGACTTTTTCACGTTTTTCATGTAGTTTGATATTACGTATATATATTCATTTTTACCAATATTTCGATACTATTTCATGTAGTATCATGGTATGTGATTTGGCCTTCAAATCTCAGATTTTTGCATAATATTGCATTTTAAGCAAGTTTTCTTGCATTTTGTTTCGTACTAAAAATCATCGAATTCAGAAATATTTTGACGTTTATCATCCCCTTTTCCTTTATGTGGTATAAACAAAATATCATCGAATTAGGCAATATTTTGCTGTTTTTCCACGTTTTTGTGAATTTTCAGTTTATTGTTATTATTTCATTAAATATACGATAAAAATGATGCAAATACATAATTGATTAGATAATATCCTAAAATACTTCAGTTTCAATCAACTATTTGTTTCTCGTTAAAATCCTGAGTAAGATATTGAAAAGGAGAGAAGTTCGGTTTTTATTGCATATATCGACGTTTCAGCCGGAATAGAGCGATTTTACGTGTACATCTTCCATCGGTAATATAAACGGAAAATCAGGAACATTTTAGTTAATTGTAATGAAACACATTGATTTTTATCATTTATATTTGAAAAAACACTGTCAAATGTCTTTTCTGGGATCTAAATATTACGAAACCTCGCTTTATGATTCGAAGTTAAAATCCTCAAATTTGGTATAATAGTGACTTTTCACGTTTTTCATGTAGTTTGATATTACGTAAATATATTCATTTTTACCAATATTTCGATACTATTTCATGTAGTATCAAGGTATGTGATTTGGCCTTCATATCTCAGATTTTCGCATAATATTGCATTTTAAGCAAGTTTTCTTGCATTTTGTTTCGTACTAAAAATCATCGAATTCAGCAATATTTTGACGTTTCTCATCCCCTTTTCCTTTATGTGATATAAACAAAATATCATCGAATTAGGCAATATTTTGCTGTTTTTCCACGTTTTTGTGAATTTTCAGTTTATTGCTATTAATTCATTAAATATACGATAAAAATGATGCAAACACATAATTGATTAGAAATTAACCTTAAACACTTCATTTTCAATCAACTATTTGTTTCTCGTTAAAATACTGAGTAAGATATTGGAAAGGGGAGAAATTCTGTTTTTATTGCATATATCGACGTTTTAGCCGGATTAGAGCGGTTTTACGTGTACATCTTCCATCGGTAATATAAACGGAAAATCAGGAACATTTCAGTTAATTCTAATGAAAACACATTGATTTTTATCATTTGTATTTGAAACAAAATTGTCATATGTCTTTTCTTTGGTCTAAATAATACGAAACCTCGCTCAATGATTTGAAGTTAAAATCCTCAAATATGGTAATATAGTGACTTTTTCACGTTATTCATGTAGTGTGATTTTACGTAAATATATTCGTTTTTACCAATATTTCGATACTACTTCAGGTTTTCTCATGATATGTGATTTGGCCTTCAAATCTCAGAATTTCGCAAAATATTGCATTTTAAGCAAGTTTTCTTGCATTTTGTTTTGTACTAAAAATCATCGAATTTAGCAATATTTTGACGTTTATCATCCCCTTTTCATTTATGTGATTTAAACAAAATATCATCGAATTAGGCAATATTTTGCCTTTTTTCCACGTTTTTGTGAATTTTCAGTTTATTGTTATTATTTCATTAAATATACGAGAAAAATTATGCAAACACATAATTGATCAGAAAATAACCTTAAATACTTCATTTTCAATCATCTATTTGTTTCTCGTTAAAATACTGAGTAAGATATTGAAAAGGGGAGAAGTTCTGTTTTTATTGCATAAATCGACGTTTCAGCCGGATTAGAACGGTTTAACGTGTACATCTTCCATCGCTAATATAAACCGAAAATCAGGAACATTTTAGGTAATTCTAATGAAAACACATTGATTTTTATCATTTGCATTGGAAGCAACATCTTTATACATCTTTTCTAGGGTCTAAAAAATACGAAACCTCACTTTATGATTCGAAGTTTAACTTCGAATCCCATATTTGGCATAATAATGACTTTTTCACGTTTTTCATGTAGTTTGACATTACGTAAATATATTCATTTTTACCAATATTTCGATACTATTTCATGTAGTATCACGATACGTGATTTGGCCTTCAAATCTCAGATTTTCGCATAATATTGCATTTTAAGCAAGTTTTCTTGCATTTTGTTTTGTACTAAAAATCATCGAATTCAGCAATATTTTGACGTTTATCATCCCCTTTTCCTTTATGTGATATAAACAAAATATCATCGAATTAGGCAATATTTTGCTGTTTTTCCACGTTTTTGTGAATTTTCAGTTTATTGTTATTAATTCATTAAATATACGATAAAAATGATGCAAACACATAATTGATTAGATAATATCCTAAAATACTTCATTTTCAATCAACTATTTGTTTCTCGTTAAAATCCTGAGTAAGATATTGAAAAGGAGAGAAGTTCGGTTTTTATTGCATATATCGACGTTTCAGCCGGAATAGAGCTGTTTTACGTGTACATCTTCCATCGGTAATATAAACTGAAAATCAGGAACATTTTAGTTAATTGTAATGAAACACATTGATTTTTATCATTTATATTGGAAAAAACATTGTCAAATGTCTTTTCTGGGATCTAAATATTACGAAACCTCGCTTTATGATTCGAAGTTAAAATCCTCAAATTTGGTATAATAGTGACTTTTCACGTTTTTCATGTAGTTTGATATTACGTAAATATATTCATTTTTACCAATATTTCGATACTATTTCATGTAGTATCAAGGTATGTGATTTGGCCTTCAAATCTCAGATTTTCGCATAATATTGCATTTTAAGCAAGTTTTCTTGCATTTTGTTTCGTACTAAAAATCATCGAATTCAGCAATATTTTGACGTTTATCATCCCCTTTTCCTTTATGTGATATAAACAAAATATCATCGAATTAGGCAATATTTTGCTGTTTTTCCACGTTTTTGAGAATTTTCAGTTTATTGCTATTAATTCATTAAATATACGATAAAAATGATGCAAACACATAATTGATTAGAAATTAACCTTAAACACTTCATTTTCAATCAACTATTTGTTTCTCGTTAAAATACTGAGTAAGATATTGGAAAGGGGAGAAATTCTGTTTTTATTGCATATATCGACGTTTCAGCTGGATTAGAGCGGTTTTACGTGTACATCTTCCATCGGTAATATAAATGGAAAATCAGGAACATTTCAGTTAATTCTAATGAAAACACATTGATTTTTATCATTTGTATTTGAAACAAAATTGTCATATGTCTTTTCTTGGATCTAAATAATACGAAACCTCGCTCAATGATTTGAAGTTAAAATCCTCAAATATGGTAATATTGTGACTTTTTTCACGTTATTCATGTAGTGTGATTTTACGTAAATATATTCGTTTTTACCAATATTTCGATACTACTTCAGGTTTTCTCATGATATGTGATTTGGCCTTCAAATCTTAGAATTTCGCAAAATATTGCATTTTTAGCAAGTTTTTTTGCATTTTGTTTTGTACTAAAAATCATCGAATTTAGCAATATTTTGACCTTTATCATCCCCTTTTCCTTTATGTGATTTAAACAAAATATCATCGAATTAGGCAATATTTTGCCGTTTTTCCACGTTTTCGTGAATTTTCAGTTTATTGTTATTATCTCATTAAATATACGAGAAAAATTATGCAAACACATAATTGATCAGAAAATAACCTTAAATACTTCATTTTCAATCATCTATTTGTTTCTCGTTAAAATACTGAGTAAGATATTGAAAAGGGGAGAAGTTCTGTTTTTATTGCATATATCGACGTTTCAGCCGGATTTAAGCGGTTTTACGTGTACATCTTCCATCGGTAATATAAACCGAAAATCAGGAACATTTTAGTTAATTTTAATGAAAACACATTGATTTTTATTTTTTGTATTGGAAGCAACATCTTTATACGTCTTTTCTAAGGTCTAAAAAATACGAAACGTCGCTCTATGATTCGAAGTTAAAATCCTCAAATTTGGCATAATAATGACTTTTTCACGTTTCTCATGTAGTTTGATATTACGTAAATATATTCATTTTTACCAATATTGCGATGCTATTTCATGTAGTATCACAGTACGTGATTTCCCTTCAAATCTCAGATTTTCGTATAATGTTGCATTTTAAGCAAGTTTTCTTGCATTTTGTTTCGTACTAAAAATCATCGAGTTTAGCAATATTTTGACCTTTATCATCCCCTTTTCCTTTATGTGATTTAAACAAAATATCATCGAATGAGGCAATATTTTGCCGTTTTTCCACGTTTTCGTGAATTTTCAGTTTATTGTTATTATTTCATTAAATATACGAGAAAAATTATGCAAACACATAATTGATCAGAAAATAACCTTAAATACTTCATTTTCAATCATCTATTTGTTTCTCGTTAAAATACTGAGTAAGATATTGAAAAGGGGAGAAGTTCTGTTTTTATTGCATATATCGACGGTTCAGCCGGATTTAAGCGGTTTTACGTGTACATCTTCCATCGGTAATATAAACGGAAAATCAGGAACATTTCAGTTAATTTTAATGAAAACACATTGATTTTTATTATTTGTATTGGAAGCAACATCTATATACGTCTTTTCTAGGGTCTAAAAAATACGAAACGTCTCTCTATGATTCGAAGTTAAAATCCTCAAATTTGGAATAATAATGACTTTTTCACGTTTTTCATGTAGTTTGATATTACCTAAATATATTCATTTTTACCAATATTTCGATACTATTTCATGTAATATCACAGTACGTGATTTGGCCTTCAAATCTCAGATTTTCGTATAAAATTGCATTTTAAGCAAGTTTTCTTGCATTTTGTTTCGTACTAAAAATCATCGAATTCAGCAATATTTTGACGTTTATCATCCCCTTCTCCTTTATGTGATTTAAACAAAATATCATCGAATTAGGCAATATTTTGCAGTTTTTCCACGTTTTTTGTGAATTTTCAGTTTATTGTTATTATTTCATTAAATATACGAGAAAAATTATGCAAACACATAATTGATCAGACTATAAGCTTAAATACTTCATTTTCAATCATCTATTTGTTTTTCGTTAAAATACTGAGTAAGATATTGAAAAGGGGAGAAGTTCTGTTTTTATTGCATATATCGACGTTTCAGCCGGATTAGAACGGTTTAACGTTTACATCTTCCATCGCTAATATAAACCGAAAATCAGGAACATTTTAGGTAATTCTAATGAAAACACATTGATTTTTATCATTTGCATTGGAAGCAACATCTTTATACATCTTTTCTAGGGTCTAAAAAATACGAAACCTCACTTTATGATTCGAAGTTTAACTTCGAATCCCATATTGGCATAATAATGACTTTTTCACGTTTTTCATGTAGTTTGATATTACGTAAATATATTCATTTTTATCAATATTTCGATACTATTTCATGTAGTATCACGATACGTGATTTGGCCTTCAAATCTCAGATTTTCGCATAATATTGCATTTTAAGGAAGTTTTCTTGCATTTTGTTTTGTACTAAAAATCATCAAATTCAGCAATATTTTGACGTTTATCATCCCCTTTTCCTTTATGTAATATAAACAAAATATCATCGAATTAGGCAATATTTTATTGATTTTCCACGTTTTTGTGAATTTTCAGTTTATTGCTATTAATTCATTAAATATACGATCAAAATGATGCAAACACATAATTGATTAGAAATTAACTTTAAACACTTCATTTTCAATCAACTATTTGTTTCTCGTTAAAATACTGAGTAAGATATTGTAAAGGGGAGAAATTCTGTTTTTATTGCATATATCGACGTTTCAGCCGGATTAGAGCGGTTTTACGTGTACATCTTCCATCGGTAATTTAAACGGAAAATCAAGAACATTTCAGTTAATTCTAATGAAAACACATTGATTTTTATCATTTGTATTTGAAACAAAATTGTCATATGTCTTTTCTTGGATCTAAATAATACGAAACGTCGCTCAATGATTTGAAGTTAAAATCCTCAAATATGGTAATATAGTGACTTTTTTCACGTTATTCATGTAGTGTGATTTTACGTAAATATATTCGTTTTTACCAATATTTCGATACTACTTCAGGTTTTCTCACGATATGTGATTTGGCCTTCAAATCTCAGAATTTCGCAAAATATTGCATTTTAAGCAAGTTTTCTTGCATTTTGTTTCGTACTAAAAATCACCGAATTCAGAAATATTTTGACGTTTATCATCCCCTTTTCATTTATGTGATTTAAACAAAATATCATCGAATTAGGCAATATTTTGCCTTTTTTCCACGTTTTTGTGAATTTTCAGATTATTGTTATTATTTCATTAAATATACGAGAAAAATTATGCAAACACATAATTGATCAGAAAATAACCTTAAATACTTCATTTTCAATCATCTATTTGTTTCTCGTTAAAATACTGAGTAAGATATTGAAAAGGGGAGAAGTTCTGTTTTTATTGCATAAATCGACGTTTCAGCCGGATTAGAACGGTTTAACGTGTACATCTTCCATCGCTAATATAAACCGAAAATCAGGAACATTTTAGGTAATTCTAATGAAAACACATTGATTTTTATCATTTGCATTGGAAGCAACATCTTTATACATCTTTTCTAGGGTCTAAAAAATACGAAACCTCACTTTATGATTCGAAGTTTAACTTCGAATCCCATATTTGGCATAATAATGACTTTTTCACGTTTTTCATGTAGTTTGACATTACGTAAATATATTCATTTTTACCAATATTTCGATACTATTTCATGTAGTATCACGATACGTGATTTGGCCTTCAAATCTCAGATTTTCGCATAATATTGCATTTTAAGCAAGTTTTCTTGCATTTTGTTTTGTACTAAAAATCATCGAATTCAGCAATATTTTGACGTTTATCATCCCCTTTTCCTTTATGTGATATAAACAAAATATCATCGAATTAGGCAATATTTTGCTGTTTTTCCACGTTTTTGTGAATTTTCAGTTTATTGTTATTAATTCATTAAATATACGATAAAAATGATGCAAACACATAATTGATTAGATAATATCCTAAAATACTTCATTTTCAATCAACTATTTGTTTCTCGTTAAAATCCTGAGTAAGATATTGAAAAGGAGAGAAGTTCGGTTTTTATTGCATATATCGACGTTTCAGCCGGAATAGAGCTGTTTTACGTGTACATCTTCCATCGGTAATATAAACGGAAAATCAGGAACATTTTAGTTAATTGTAATGAAACACATTGATTTTTATCATTTTTATTGGAAAAAACATTGTCAAATGTCTTTTCTGGGATCTAAATATTACGAAACCTCGCTTTATGATTCGAAGTTAAAATCCTCAAATTTGGTATAATAGTGACTTTTCACGTTTTTCATGTAGTTTGATATTACGTAAATATATTCATTTTTACCAATATTTCGATACTATTTCATGTAGTATCAAGGTATGTGATTTGGCCTTCAAATCTCAGATTTTCGCATAATATTGCATTTTAAGCAAGTTTTCTTGCATTTTGTTTCGTACTAAAAATCATCGAATTCAGCAATATTTTGACGTTTATCATCCCCTTTTCCTTTATGTGATATAAACAAAATATCATCGAATTAGGCAATATTTTGCTGTTTTTCCACGTTTTTGAGAATTTTCAGTTTATTGCTATTAATTCATTAAATATACGATAAAAATGATGCAAACACATAATTGATTAGAAATTAACCTTAAACACTTCATTTTCAATCAACTATTTGTTTCTCGTTAAAATACTGAGTAAGATATTGGAAAGGGGAGAAATTCTGTTTTTATTGCATATATCGACGTTTCAGCCGGATTAGAGCGGTTTTACGTGTACATCTTCCATCGGTAATATAAATGGAAAATCAGGAACATTTCAGTTAATTCTAATGAAAACACATTGATTTTTATCATTTGTATTTGAAACAAAATTGTCATATGTCTTTTCTTGGATCTAAATAATACGAAACCTCGCTCAATGATTTGAAGTTAAAATCCTCAAATATGGTAATATTGTGACTTTTTTCACGTTATTCATGTAGTGTGATTTTACGTAAATATATTCGTTTTTACCAATATTTCGATACTACTTCAGGTTTTCTCATGATATGTGATTTGGCCTTCAAATCTCAGAATTTCGCAAAATATTGCATTTTTAGCAAGTTTTTTTGCATTTTGTTTTGTACTAAAAATCATCGAATTTAGCAATATTTTGACCTTTATCATCCCCTTTTCCTTTATGTGATTTAAACAAAATATCATCGAATTAGGCAATATTTTGCCGTTTTTCCACGTTTTCGTGAATTTTCAGTTTATTGTTATTATTTCATTAAATATACGAGAAAAATTATGCAAACACATAATTGATCAGAAAATAACCTTAAATACTTCATTTTCAATCATCTATTTGTTTCTCGTTAAAATACTGAGTAAGATATTGAAAAGGGGAGAAGTTCTGTTTTTATTGCAAATATCGACGTTTCAGCCGGATTTAAGCGGTTTTACGTGTACATCTTCCATCGGTAATATAAACCGAAAATCAGGAACATTTTAGTTAATTTTAATGAAAACACATTGATTTTTATTTTTTGTATTGGAAGCAACATCTTTATACGTCTTTTCTAAGGTCTAAAAAATACGAAACGTCGCTCTATGATTCGAAGTTAAAATCCTCAAATTTGGCATAATAATGACTTTTTCACGTTTCTCATGTAGTTTGATATTACGTAAATATATTCATTTTTACCAATATTGCGATGCTATTTCATGTAGTATCACAGTACGTGATTTCCCTTCAAATCTCAGATTTTCGTATAATATTGCATTTTAAGCAAGTTTTCTTGCATTTTGTTTCGTACTAAAAATCATCGAATTTAGCAATATTTTGACCTTTATCATCCCCTTTTCCTTTATGTGATTTAAACAAAATATCATCGAATGAGGCAATATTTTGCCGTTTTTCAACGTTTTCGTGAATTTTCAGTTTATTGTTATTATTTCATTAAATATACGAGAAAAATTATGCAAACACATAATTGATCAGAAAATAACCTTAAATACTTCATTTTCAATCATCTATTTGTTTCTCGTTAAAATACTGAGTAAGATATTGAAAAGGGGAGAAGTTCTGTTTTTATTGCATATATCGACGGTTCAGCCGGATTTAAGCGGTTTTACGTGTACATCTTCCATCGGTAATATAAACGGAAAATCAGGAACATTTCAGTTAATTTTAATGAAAACACATTGATTTTTATTATTTGTATTGGAAGCAACATCTATATACGTCTTTTCTAGGGTCTAAAAAATACGAAACGTCTCTCTATGATTCGAAGTTAAGATCCTCAAATTTGGAATAATAATGACTTTTTCACGTTTTTCATGTAGTTTGATATTACCTAAATATATTCATTTTTACCAATATTTCGATACTATTTCATGTAATATCACAGTACGTGATTTGGCCTTCAAATCTCAGATTTTCGTATAAAATTGCATTTTAAGCAAGTTTTCTTGCATTTTGTTTCGTACTAAAAATCATCGAATTCAGCAATATTTTGACGTTTATCATCCCCTTCTCCTTTATGTGATTTAAACAAAATATCATCGAATTAGGCAATATTTTGCAGTTTTTCCACGTTTTTTGTGAATTTTCAGTTTATTGTTATTATTTCATTAAATATACGAGAAAAATTATGCAAACACATAATTGATCAGACTATAAGCTTAAATACTTCATTTTCAATCATCTATTTGTTTTTCGTTAAAATACTGAGTAAGATATTGAAAAGGGGAGAAGTTCTGTTTTTATTGCATATATCGACGTTTCAGCCGGATTAGAACGGTTTAACGTTTACATCTTCCATCGCTAATATAAACCGAAAATCAGGAACATTTTAGGTAATTCTAATGAAAACACATTGATTTTTATCATTTGCATTGGAAGCAACATCTTTATACATCTTTTCTAGGGTCTAAAAAATACGAAACCTCACTTTATGATTCGAAGTTTAACTTCGAATCCCATATTGGCATAATAATGACTTTTTCACGTTTTTCATGTAGTTTGATATTACGTAAATATATTCATTTTTATCAATATTTCGATACTATTTCATGTAGTATCACGATACGTGATTTGGGCTTCAAATCTCAGATTTTCGCATAATATTGCATTTTAAGGAAGTTTTCTTGCATTTTGTTTTGTACTAAAAATCATCGAATTCAGCAATATTTTGACGTTTATCATCCCCTTTTCCTTTATGTAATATAAACAAAATATCATCGAATTAGGCAATATTTTATTGATTTTCCACGTTTTTGTGAATTTTCAGTTTATTGCTATTAATTCATTAAATATACGATCAAAATGATGCAAACACATAATTGATTAGAAATTAACTTTAAACACTTCATTTTCAATCAACTATTTGTTTCTCGTTAAAATACTGAGTAAGATATTGTAAAGGGGAGAAATTCTGTTTTTATTGCATATATCGACGTTTCAGCCGGATTAGAGCGGTTTTACGTGTACATCTTCCATCGGTAATTTAAACGGAAAATCAAGAACATTTCAGTTAATTCTAATGAAAACACATTGATTTTTATCATTTGTATTTGAAACAAAATTGTCATATGTCTTTTCTTGGATCTAAATAATACGAAACGTCGCTCAATGATTTGAAGTTAAAATCCTCAAATATGGTAATATAGTGACTTTTTTCACGTTATTCATGTAGTGTGATTTTACGTAAATATATTCGTTTTTACCAATATTTCGATACTACTTCAGGTTTTCTCACGATATGTGATTTGGCCTTCAAATCTCAGAATTTCGCAAAATATTGCATTTTAAGCAAGTTTTCTTGCATTTTGTTTCGTACTAAAAATCACCGAATTCAGAAATATTTTGACGTTTATCATCCCCTTTTCATTTATGTGATTTAAACAAAATATCATCGAATTAGGCAATATTTTGCCTTTTTTCCACGTTTTTGTGAATTTTCAGTTTATTGTTATTATTTCATTAAATATACGAGAAAAATTATGCAAACACATAATTGATCAGAAAATAACCTTAAATACTTCATTTTCAATCATCTATTTGTTTCTCGTTAAAATACTGAGTAAGATATTGAAAAGGGGAGAAGTTCTGTTTTTATTGCATATATCGACGGTTCAGCCGGATTTAAGCGGTTTTACGTGTACATCTTCCATCGGTAATATAAACGGAAAATCAGGAACATTTCAGTTAATTTTAATGAAAACACATTGATTTTTATTATTTGTATTGGAAGCAACATCTATATACGTCTTTCCTAGGGTCTAAAAAATACGAAACGTCTCTCTATGATTCGAAGTTAAAATCCTCAAATTTGGAATAATAATGACTTTTTCACGTTTTTCATGTAGTTTGATATTACCTAAATATATTCATTTTTACCAATATTTCGATACTATTTCATGTAATATCACAGTACGTGATTTGGCCTTCAAATCTCAGATTTTCGTATAAAATTGCATTTTAAGCAAGTTTTCTTGCATTTTGTTTCGTACTAAAAATCATCGAATTCAGCAATATTTTGACGTTTATCATCCCCTTTTCCTTTATGTGATTTAAACAAAATATCATCGAATTAGGCAATATTTTGCAGTTTTTCCACGTTTTTTGTGAATTTTCAGTTTATTGTTATTATTTCATTAAATATACGAGAAAAATTATGCAAACACATAATTGATCAGACTATAAGCTTAAATACTTCATTTTCAATCATCTATTTGTTTTTCGTTAAAATACTGAGTAAGATATTGAAAAGGGGAGAAGTTCTGTTTTTATTGCATATATCGACGTTTCAGCCGGATTAGAACGGTTTAACGTTTACATCTTCCATCGCTAATATAAACCGAAAATCAGGAACATTTTAGGTAATTCTAATGAAAACACATTGATTTTTATCATTTGCATTGGAAGCAACATCTTTATACATCTTTTCTAGGGTCTAAAAAATACGAAACCTCACTTTATGATTCGAAGTTTAACTTCGAATCCCATATTTGGCATAATAATGACTTTTTCACGTTTTTCATGTAGTTTGATATTACGTAAATATATTCATTTTTACCAATATTTCGATACTATTTCATGTAGTATCACGATACGTGATTTGGCCTTCAAATCTCAGATTTTCGCATAATATTGCATTTTAAGGAAGTTTTCTTGCATTTTGTTTTGTACTAAAAATCATCGAATTCAGCAATATTTTGACGTTTATCATCCCCTTCTCCTTTATGTGATTTAAACAAAATATCATCGAATTAGGCAATATTTTGCAGTTTTTCCACGTTTTTTGTGAATTTTCAGTTTATTGTTATTATTTCATTAAATATACGAGAAAAATTATGCAAACACATAATTGATCAGACTATAAGCTTAAATACTTCATTTTCAATCATCTATTTGTTTTTCGTTAAAATACTGAGTAAGATATTGAAAAGGGGAGAAGTTCTGTTTTTATTGCATATATCGACGTTTCAGCCGGATTAGAACGGTTTAACGTTTACATCTTCCATCGCTAATATAAACCGAAAATCAGGAACATTTTAGGTAATTCTAATGAAAACACATTGATTTTTATCATTTGCATTGGAAGCAACATCTTTATACATCTTTTCTAGGGTCTAAAAAATACGAAACCTCACTTTATGATTCGAAGTTTAACTTCGAATCCCATATTGGCATAATAATGACTTTTTCACGTTTTTCATGTAGTTTGATATTACGTAAATATATTCATTTTTACCAATATTTCGATACTATTTCATGTAGTATCACGATACGTGATTTGGCCTTCAAATCTCAGATTTTCGCATAATATTGCATTTTAAGGAAGTTTTCTTGCATTTTGTTTTGTACTAAAAATCATCGAATTCAGCAATATTTTGACGTTTATCATCCCCTTTTCCTTTATGTAATATAAACAAAATATCATCGAATTAGGCAATATTTTATTGATTTTCCACGTTTTTGTGAATTTTCAGTTTATTGCTATTAATTCATTAAATATACGTTCAAAATGATGCAAACACATAATTGATTAGAAATTAACTTTAAACACTTCATTTTCAATCAACTATTTGTTTCTCGTTAAAATACTGAGTAAGATATTGGAAAGGGGAGAAATTCTGTTTTTATTGCATATATCGACGTTTCAGCCGGATTAGAGCGGTTTTACGTGTACATCTTCCATCGGTAATATAAATGGAAAATCAGGAACATTTCAGTTAATTCTAATGAAAACACATTGATTTTTATCATTTGTATTTGAAACAAAATTGTCATATGTCTTTTCTTGGATCTAAATAATACGAAACCTCGCTCAATGATTTGAAGTTAAAATCCTCAAATATGGTAATATTGTGACTTTTTTCAGGTTATTCATGTAGTGTGATTTTACGTAAATATATTCGTTTTTACCAATATTTCGATACTACTTCAGGTTTTCTCATGATATGTGATTTGGCCTTCAAATCTCAGAATTTCGCAAAATATTGCATTTTTAGCAAGTTTTTTTGCATTTTGTTTTGTACTAAAAATCATCGAATTTAGCAATATTTTGATCTTTATCATCCCCTTTTCCTTTATGTGATTTAAACAAAATATCATCGAATTAGGCAATATTTTGCCGTTTTTCCACGTTTTCGTGAATTTTCAGTTTATTGTTATTATTTCATTAAATATACGAGAAAAATTATGCAAACACATAATTGATCAGAAAATAACCTTAAATACTTCATTTTCAATCATCTATTTGTTTCTCGTTAAAATACTGAGTAAGATATTGAAAAGGGGAGAAGTTCTGTTTTTATTGCATATATCGACGTTTCAGCCGGATTTAAGCGGTTTTACGTGTACATCTTCCATCGGTAATATAAACCGAAAATCAGGAACATTTTAGTTAATTTTAATGAAAACACATTGATTTTTATTTTTTGTATTGGAAGCAACATCTTTATACGTCTTTTCTAAGGTCTAAAAAATACGAAACGTCGCTCTATGATTCGAAGTTAAAATCCTCAAATTTGGCACAATAATGACTTTTTCACGTTTCTCATGTAGTTTGATATTACGTAAATATATTCATTTTTACCAATATTGCGATGCTATTTCATGTAGTATCACAGTACGTGATTTCCCTTCAAATCTCAGATTTTCGTATAATGTTGCATTTTAAGCAAGTTTTCTTGCATTTTGTTTCGTACTAAAAATCATCGAATTTAGCAATATTTTGACCTTTATCATCCCCTTTTCCTTTATGTGATTTAAACAAAATATCATCGAATGAGGCAATATTTTGCCGTTTTTCCACGTTTTCGTGAATTTTCAGTTTATTGTTATTATTTCATTAAATATACGAGAAAAATTATGCAAACACATAATTGATCAGAAAATAACCTTAAATACTTCATTTTCAATCATCTATTTGTTTCTCGTTAAAATACTGAGTAAGATATTGAAAAGGGGAGAAGTTCTGTTTTTATTGCATATATCGACGGTTCAGCCGGATTTAAGCGGTTTTACGTGTACATCTTCCATCGGTAATATAAACGGAAAATCAGGAACATTTTAGTTAATTTTAATGAAAACACATTGATTTTTATTATTTGTATTGGAAGCAACATCTATATACGTCTTTTCTAGGGTCTAAAAAAACGAAACGTCTCTCTATGATTCGAAGTTAAAATCCTCAAATTTGGAATAATAATGACTTTTTCACGTTTTTCATGTAGTTTGATATTACCTAAATATATTCATTTTTACCAATATTTCGATACTATTTCATGTAATATCACAGTACGTGATTTGGCCTTCAAATCTCAGATTTTCGTATAAAATTGCATTTTAAGCAAGTTTTCTTGCATTTTGTTTCGTACTAAAAATCATCGAATTCAGCAATATTTTGACGTTTATCATCCCCTTCTCCTTTATGTGATTTAAACAAAATATCATCGAATTAGGCAATATTTTGCAGTTTTTCCACGTTTTCGTGAATTTTCAGTTTATTGTTATTATTTCATTAAATATACGAGAAAAATTATGCAAACACATAATTGATCAGACTATAAGCTTAAATACTTCATTTTCAATCATCTATTTGTTTTTCGTTAAAATACTGAGTAAGATATTGAAAAGGGGAGAAGTTCTGTTTTTATTGCATATATCGACGTTTCAGCCGGATTAGAACGGTTTAACGTTTACATCTTCCATCGCTAATATAAACCGAAAATCAGGAACATTTTAGGTAATTCTAATGAAAACACATTGATTTTTATCATTTGCATTGGAAGCAACATCTTTATACATCTTTTCTAGGGTCTAAAAAATACGAAACCTCACTTTATGATTCGAAGTTTAACTTCGAATCCCATATTGGCATAATAATGACTTTTTCACGTTTTTCATGTAGTTTGATATTACGTAAATATATTCATTTTTATCAATATTTCGATACTATTTCATGTAGTATCACGATACGTGATTTGGCCTTCAAATCTCAGATTTTCGCATAATATTGCATTTTAAGGAAGTTTTCTTGCATTTTGTTTTGTACTAAAAATCATCGAATTCAGCAATATTTTGACGTTTATCATCCCCTTTTCCTTTATGTAATATAAACAAAATATCATCGAATTAGGCAATATTTTATTGATTTTCCACGTTTTTGTGAATTTTCAGTTTATTGCTATTAATTCATTAAATATACGATCAAAATGATGCAAACACATAATTGATTAGAAATTAACTTTAAACACTTCATTTTCAATCAACTATTTGTTTCTCGTTAAAATACTGAGTAAGATATTGTAAAGGGGAGAAATTCTGTTTTTATTGCATATATCGACGTTTCAGCCGGATTAGAGCGGTTTTACGTGTACATCTTCCATCGGTAATTTAAACGGAAAATCAAGAACATTTCAGTTAATTCTAATGAAAACACATTGATTTTTATCATTTGTATTTGAAACAAAATTGTCATATGTCTTTTCTTGGATCTAAATAATATGAAACGTCGCTCAATGATTTGAAGTTAAAATCCTCAAATATGGTAATATAGTGACTTTTTTCACGTTATTCATGTAGTGTGATTTTACGTAAATATATTCGTTTTTACCAATATTTCGATACTACTTCAGGTTTTCTCACGATATGTGATTTGGCCTTCAAATCTCAGAATTTCGCAAAATATTGCATTTTAAGCAAGTTTTCTTGCATTTTGTTTCGTACTAAAAATCACCGAATTCAGAAATATTTTGACGTTTATCATCCCCTTTTCATTTATGTGATTTAAACAAAATATCATCGAATTAGGCAATATTTTGCCTTTTTTCCACGTTTTTGTGAATTTTCAGTTTATTGTTATTATTTCATTAAATATACGAGAAAAATTATGCAAACACATAATTGATCAGAAAATAACCTTAAATACTTCATTTTCAATCATCTATTTGTTTCTCGTTAAAATACTGAGTAAGATATTGAAAAGGGGAGAAGTTCTGTTTTTATTGCATATATCGACGGTTCAGCCGGATTTAAGCGGTTTTACGTGTACATCTTCCATCGGTAATATAAACGGAAAATCAGGAACATTTCAGTTAATTTTAATGAAAACACATTGATTTTTATTATTTGTATTGGAAGCAACATCTATATACGTCTTTCCTAGGGTCTAAAAAATACGAAACGTCTCTCTATGATTCGAAGTTAAAATCCTCAAATTTGGAATAATAATGACTTTTTCACGTTTTTCATGTAGTTTGATATTACCTAAATATATTCATTTTTACCAATATTTCGATACTATTTCATGTAATATCACAGTACGTGATTTGGCCTTCAAATCTCAGATTTTCGTATAAAATTGCATTTTAAGCAAGTTTTCTTGCATTTTGTTTCGTACTAAAAATCATCGAATTCAGCAATATTTTGACGTTTATCATCCCCTTTTCCTTTATGTGATTTAAACAAAATATCATCGAATTAGGCAATATTTTGCAGTTTTTCCACGTTTTTTGTGAATTTTCAGTTTATTGTTATTATTTCATTAAATATACGAGAAAAATTATGCAAACACATAATTGATCAGACTATAAGCTTAAATACTTCATTTTCAATCATCTATTTGTTTTTCGTTAAAATACTGAGTAAGATATTGAAAAGGGGAGAAGTTCTGTTTTTATTGCATATATCGACGTTTCAGCCGGATTAGAACGGTTTAACGTTTACATCTTCCATCGCTAATATAAACCGAAAATCAGGAACATTTTAGGTAATTCTAATGAAAACACATTGATTTTTATCATTTGCATTGGAAGCAACATCTTTATACATCTTTTCTAGGGTCTAAAAAATACGAAACCTCACTTTATGATTCGAAGTTTAACTTCGAATCCCATATTGGCATAATAATGACTTTTTCACGTTTTTCATGTAGTTTGATATTACGTAAATATATTCATTTTTACCAATATTTCGATACTATTTCATGTAGTATCACGATACGTGATTTGGCCTTCAAATCTCAGATTTTCGCATAATATTGCATTTTAAGGAAGTTTTCTTGCATTTTGTTTTGTACTAAAAATCATCGAATTCAGCAATATTTTGACGTTTATCATCCCCTTTTCCTTTATGTAATATAAACAAAATATCATCGAATTAGGCAATATTTTATTGATTTTCCACGTTTTTGTGAATTTTCAGTTTATTGCTATTAATTCATTAAATATACGATCAAAATGATGCAAACACATAATTGATTAGAAATTAACTTTAAACACTTCATTTTCAATCAACTATTTGTTTCTCGTTAAAATACTGAGTAAGATATTGTAAAGGGGAGAAATTCTGTTTTTATTGCATATATCGACGTTTCAGCCGGATTAGAGCGGTTTTACGTGTACATCTTCCATCGGTAATTTAAACGGAAAATCAAGAACATTTCAGTTAATTCTAATGAAAACACATTGATTTTTATCATTTGTATTTGAAACAAAATTGTCATATGTCTTTTCTTGGATCTAAATAATACGAAACGTCGCTCAATGATTTGAAGTTAAAATCCTCAAATATGGTAATATAGTGACTTTTTTCACGTTATTCATGTAGTGTGATTTTACGTAAATATATTCGTTTTTACCAATATTTCGATACTACTTCAGGTTTTCTCACGATATGTGATTTGGCCTTCAAATCTCAGAATTTCGCAAAATATTGCATTTTAAGCAAGTTTTCTTGCATTTTGTTTCGTACTAAAAATCACCGAATTCAGAAATATTTTGACGTTTATCATCCCCTTTTCATTTATGTGATTTAAACAAAATATCATCGAATTAGGCAATATTTTGCCTTTTTTCCACGTTTTTGTGAATTTTCAGTTTATTGTTATTATTTCATTAAATATACGAGAAAAATTATGCAAACACATAATTGATCAGAAAATAACCTTAAATACTTCATTTTCAATCATCTATTTGTTTCTCGTTAAAATACTGAGTAAGATATTGAAAAGGGGAGAAGTTCTGTTTTTATTGCATATATCGACGGTTCAGCCGGATTTAAGCGGTTTTACGTGTACATCTTCCATCGGTAATATAAACGGAAAATCAGGAACATTTCAGTTAATTTTAATGAAAACACATTGATTTTTATTATTTGTATTGGAAGCAACATCTATATACGTCTTTCCTAGGGTCTAAAAAATACGAAACGTCTCTCAATGATTCGAAGTTAAAATCCTCAAATTTGGAATAATAATGACTTTTTCACGTTTTTCATGTAGTTTGATATTACCTAAATATATTCATTTTTACCAATATTTCGATACTATTTCATGTAATATCACAGTACGTGATTTGGCCTTCAAATCTCAGATTTTCGTATAAAATTGCATTTTAAGCAAGTTTTCTTGCATTTTGTTTCGTACTAAAAATCATCGAATTCAGCAATATTTTGACGTTTATCATCCCCTTTTCCTTTATGTGATTTAAACAAAATATCATCGAATTAGGCAATATTTTGCAGTTTTTCCACGTTTTTTGTGAATTTTCAGTTTATTGTTATTATTTCATTAAATATACGAGAAAAATTATGCAAACACATAATTGATCAGACTATAAGCTTAAATACTTCATTTTCAATCATCTATTTGTTTTTCGTTAAAATACTGAGTAAGATATTGAAAAGGGGAGAAGTTCTGTTTTTATTGCATATATCGACGTTTCAGCCGGATTAGAACGGTTTAACGTTTACATCTTCCATCGCTAATATAAACCGAAAATCAGGAACATTTTAGGTAATTCTAATGAAAACACATTGATTTTTATCATTTGCATTGGAAGCAACATCTTTATACATCTTTTCTAGGGTCTAAAAAATACGAAACCTCACTTTATGATTCGAAGTTTAACTTCGAATCCCATATTTGGCATAATAATGACTTTTTCACGTTTTTCATGTAGTTTGATATTACGTAAATATATTCATTTTTACCAATATTTCGATACTATTTCATGTAGTATCACGATACGTGATTTGGCCTTCAAATCTCAGATTTTCGCATAATATTGCATTTTAAGGAAGTTTTCTTGCATTTTGTTTTGTACTAAAAATCATCGAATTCAGCAATATTTTGACGTTTATCATCCCCTTTTCCTTTATGTAATATAAACAAAATATCATCGAATTAGGCAATATTTTATTGATTTTCCACGTTTTTGTGAATTTTCAGTTTATTGCTATTAATTCATTAAATATACGATCAAAATGATGCAAACACATAATTGATTAGAAATTAACTTTAAACACTTCATTTTCAATCAACTATTTGTTTCTCGTTAAAATACTGAGTAAGATATTGTAAAGGGGAGAAATTCTGTTTTTATTGCATATATCGACGTTTCAGCCGGATTAGAGCGGTTTTACGTGTACATCTTCCATCGGTAATTTAAACGGAAAATCAAGAACATTTCAGTTAATTCTAATGAAAACACATTGATTTTTATCATTTGTATTTGAAACAAAATTGTCATATGTCTTTTCTTGGATCTAAATAATACGAAACGTCGCTCAATGATTTGAAGTTAAAATCCTCAAATATGGTAATATAGTGACTTTTTTCACGTTATTCATGTAGTGTGATTTTACGTAAATATATTCGTTTTTACCAATATTTCGATACTACTTCAGGTTTTCTCACGATATGTGATTTGGCCTTCAAATCTCAGAATTTCGCAAAATATTGCATTTTAAGCAAGTTTTCTTGCATTTTGTTTTGTACTGAAAATCATCGAATTTAGCAATATTTTGGCCTTTATCATCTCCTTTTCCTTTATGTGATTTAAACAAAATATCATCGAATTAGGCAATATTTTGCCGTTTTCCACGTTTTCGTGAATTTTCATTTTATTGTTATTATTTCATTAAATATAGGAGAAAAATTATGCAAACGCATAATTGATCAGAAAATAACCTTAAATACTTAACTTTCAATCATCTATTTGTTTCTCGTTAAAATACTGAGTAAGATATTGAAAAGGGGAGAAGTTCTGTTTTTATTGCATATATCGACGTTTCAGCCGGATTTAAGCGGTTTTACGTGTACATCTTCCATCGGTAATATAAACCGAAAATCAGGAACATTTTAGTTAATTTTAATGAAAACACATTGATTTTTATTATTTGTATTGGAAGCAACATCTTTATACGTCTTTTCTAAGGTCTAAAAAATGCGAAACGTCGCTCTATGATTCGAAGTTAAAATTCTCAAATTTGGCATAATAATGACTTTTTCACGTTTTTCATGTAGTTTGATATTACGTAAATATATTCATTTTTACCAATATTTCGATACAATTTCATGTAATATCACAGTACGTGATTTGGCCTTCAAATATCAGATTTTCGTATAATATTGCATTTTAAGCAAGTTTTCTTGCATTTTGTTTCGTACTAAAAATCATCGAATTCAGCAATATTTTGACCTTTATCATCCCCTTTTCCTTTATGTGATTTAAACAAAATATCATCGAATGAGGCAATATTTTGCCGTTTTTCCACGTTTTCGTGAATTTTCAGTTTATTGTTATTATTTCATTAAATATACGAGAAAAATTATGCAAACACATAATTGATCAGAAAATAACCTTAAATACTTCATTTTCAATCATCTATTTGTTTCTCGTTAAAATACTGAGTAAGATATTGAAAAGGGGAGATGTTCTGTTTTTATTGCATATATCGACGGTTCAGCCGGATTTAAGCGGTTTTACGTGTACATCTTCCATCGGTAATATAAACGGAAAATCAGGAACATTTCAGTTAATTTTAATGAAAACACATTGATTTTTATTATTTGTATTGGAAGCAACATCTATATACGTCTTTTCTAGGGTCTAAAAAATACGAAACGTCTCTCTATGATTCGAAGTTAAAATCCTCAAATTTGGAATAATAATGACTTTTTCACGTTTTTCATGTAGTTTGATATTACCTAAATATATTCATTTTTACCAATATTTCGATACTATTTCATGTAATATCACAGTACGTGATTTGGCCTTCAAATCTCAGATTTTCGTATAAAATTGCATTTTAAGCAAGTTTTCTTGCATTTTGTTTCGTACTAAAAATCATCGAATTCAGCAATATTTTGACGTTTATCATCCCCTTTTCCTTTATGTGATTTAAACAAAATATAATCGAATTAGGCATTATTTTGCAGTTTTTCCACGTTTTTGTGAATTTTCAGATTATTGTTATTATTTCATTATATATACGAGAAAAGTTATGCAAACACATAATTGATCAGACTATAAGCTTAAATACTTCATTTTCAATCATCTATTTGATTTTCATTAAAATACTGAGTAAGATATTGAAAAGGGGAGAAGTTCTGTTTTTATTGCATATATCGACGTTTCAGCCGGATTAGAACGGTTTAACGTGTACATCTTCCATCGCTAATATAAACCGAAAATCAGGAATATTTTAGGTAATTCTAATGAAAACACATTGATTTTTATCATTTGCATTGGAAGCAACATCTTTATACATCTTTTCTAGGGTCTAAAAAATACGAAACCTCACTTTATGATTCGAAGTTTAACTTCGAATCCCATATTTGGCATAATAATGACTTTTTCACGTTTTTCATGTAGTTTGATATTACGTAAATATATTCATTTTTACCAATATTTCGATACTATTTCATGTAGTATCACGATACGTGATTTGGCCTTCAAATCTCAGATTTTCGCATAATATTGCATTTTAAGGAAGTTTTCTTGCATTTTGTTTTGTACTAAAAATCATCGAATTAAGCAATATTTTGACGTTTATCATCCCCTTTTCCTTTATGTAATATAAACAAAATATCATCGAATTAGGCAATATTTTATTGATTTTCCACGTTTTTGTGAATTTTCAGTTTATTGCTATTAATTCATTAAATATACGATCAAAATGATGCAAACACATAATTGATTAGAAATTAACTTTAAACACTTCATTTTCAATCAACTATTTGTTTCTCGTTAAAATACTGAGTAAGATATTGTAGAGGGGAGAAATTCTGTTTTTATTGCATATATCGACGTTTCAGCCGGATTAGAGCGGTTTTACGTGTACATCTTCCATCGGTAATTTAAACGGAAAATCAAGAACATTTCAGTTAATTCTAATGAAAACACATTGATTTTTATCATTTGTATTTGAAACAAAATTGTCATATGTCTTTTCTTGGATCTAAATAATACGAAACGTCGCTCAATGATTTGAAGTTAAAATCCTCAAATATGGTAATATAGTGACTTTTTTCACGTTATTCATGTAGTGTGATTTTACGTAAATATATTCGTTTTTACCAATATTTCGATACTACTTCAGGTTTTCTCACGATATGTGATTTGGCCTTCAAATCTCAGAATTTCGCAAAATATTGCATTTTAAGCAAGTTTTCTTGCATTTTGTTTTGTACTGAAAATCATCGAATTTAGCAATATTTTGGCCTTTATCATCTCCTTTTCCTTTATGTGATTTAAACAAAATATCATCGAATTAGGCAATATTTTGCCGTTTTCCACGTTTTCGTGAATTTTCATTTTATTGTTATTATTTCATTAAATATAGGAGAAAAATTATGCAAACACATAATTGATCAGAAAATAACCTTAAATACTTCATTTTCAATCATCTATTTGTTTCTCGTTAAAATACTGAGTAAGATATTGAAAAGGGGAGAAGTTCTGTTTTTATTGCATATATCGACGTTTCAGCCGGATTTAAGCGGTTTTACGTGTACATCTTCCATCGGTAATATAAACCGAAAATCAGGAACATTTTAGTTAATTTTAATGAAAACACATTGATTTTTATTATTTGTATTGGAAGCAACATCTTTATACGTCTTTTCTAAGGTCTAAAAAATGCGAAACGTCGCTCTATGATTCGAAGTTAAAATTCTCAAATTTGGCATAATAATGACTTTTTCATGTAGTTTGATATTACGTAAATATATTCATTTTTACCAATATTTCGATACTATTCATGTAATATCACAGTACGTGATTTGGCCTTCAAATATCAGATTTTCGTATAATATTGCATTTTAAGCAAGTTTTCTTGCATTTTGTTTCGTACTAAAAATCATCGAATTTAGCAATATTTTGACCTTTATCATCCCCTTTTCCTTTATGTGATTTAAACAAAATATCATCGAATGAGGCAATATTTTGCCGTTTTTCCACGTTTTCGTGAATTTTCAGTTTATTGTTATTATTTCATTAAATATACGAGAAAAATTATGCAAACACATAATTGATCAGAAAATAACCTTAAATACTTCATTTTCAATCATCTATTTGTTTCTCGTTAAAATACTGAGTAAGATATTGAAAAGGGGAGAAGTTCTGTTTTTATTGCATATATCGACGGTTCAGCCGGATTTAAGCGGTTTTACGTGTACATCTTCCATCGGTAATATAAACGGAAAATCAGGAACATTTTAGTTAATTTTAATGAAAACACATTGATTTTTATTTTTTGTATTGGAAGCAACATCTTTATACGTCTTTTCTAAGGTCTAAAAAATACGAAACGTCGCTCTATGATTCGAAGTTAAAATCCTCAAATTTGGCACAATAATGACTTTTTCACGTTTCTCATGTAGTTTGATATTACGTAAATATATTCATTTTTACCAATATTGCGATGCTATTTCATGTAGTATCACAGTACGTGATTTCCCTTCAAATCTCAGATTTTCGTATAATGTTGCATTTTAAGCAAGTTTTCTTGCATTTTGTTTCGTACTAAAAATCATCGAATTTAGCAATATTTTGACCTTTATCATCCCCTTTTCCTTTATGTGATTTAAACAAAATATCATCGAATGAGGCAATATTTTGCCGTTTTTCCACGTTTTCGTGAATTTTCAGTTTATTGTTATTATTTCATTAAATATACGAGAAAAATTATGCAAACACATAATTGATCAGAAAATAACCTTAAATACTTCATTTTCAATCATCTATTTGTTTCTCGTTAAAATACTGAGTAAGATATTGAAAAGGGGAGAAGTTCTGTTTTTATTGCATATATCGACGGTTCAGCCGGATTTAAGCGGTTTTACGTGTACATCTTCCATCGGTAATATAAACGGAAAATCAGGAACATTTTAGTTAATTTTAATGAAAACACATTGATTTTTATTATTTGTATTGGAAGCAACATCTATATACGTCTTTTCTAGGGTCTAAAAAAACGAAACGTCTCTCTATGATTCGAAGTTAAAATCCTCAAATTTGGAATAATAATGACTTTTTCACGTTTTTCATGTAGTTTGATATTACCTAAATATATTCATTTTTACCAATATTTCGATACTATTTCATGTAATATCACAGTACGTGATTTGGCCTTCAAATCTCAGATTTTCGTATAAAATTGCATTTTAAGCAAGTTTTCTTGCATTTTGTTTCGTACTAAAAATCATCGAATTCAGCAATATTTTGACGTTTATCATCCCCTTCTCCTTTATGTGATTTAAACAAAATATCATCGAATTAGGCAATATTTTGCAGTTTTTCCACGTTTTCGTGAATTTTCAGTTTATTGTTATTATTTCATTAAATATACGAGAAAAATTATGCAAACACATAATTGATCAGACTATAAGCTTAAATACTTCATTTTCAATCATCTATTTGTTTTTCGTTAAAATACTGAGTAAGATATTGAAAAGGGGAGAAGTTCTGTTTTTATTGCATATATCGACGTTTCAGCCGGATTAGAACGGTTTAACGTTTACATCTTCCATCGCTAATATAAACCGAAAATCAGGAACATTTTAGGTAATTCTAATGAAAACACATTGATTTTTATCATTTGCATTGGAAGCAACATCTTTATACATCTTTTCTAGGGTCTAAAAAATACGAAACCTCACTTTATGATTCGAAGTTTAACTTCGAATCCCATATTGGCATAATAATGACTTTTTCACGTTTTTCATGTAGTTTGATATTACGTAAATATATTCATTTTTATCAATATTTCGATACTATTTCATGTAGTATCACGATACGTGATTTGGCCTTCAAATCTCAGATTTTCGCATAATATTGCATTTTAAGGAAGTTTTCTTGCATTTTGTTTTGTACTAAAAATCATCGAATTCAGCAATATTTTGACGTTTATCATCCCCTTTTCCTTTATGTAATATAAACAAAATATCATCGAATTAGGCAATATTTTATTGATTTTCCACGTTTTTGTGAATTTTCAGTTTATTGCTATTAATTCATTAAATATACGATCAAAATGATGCAAACACATAATTGATTAGAAATTAACTTTAAACACTTCATTTTCAATCAACTATTTGTTTCTCGTTAAAATACTGAGTAAGATATTGTAAAGGGGAGAAATTCTGTTTTTATTGCATATATCGACGTTTCAGCCGGATTAGAGCGGTTTTACGTGTACATCTTCCATCGGTAATTTAAACGGAAAATCAAGAACATTTCAGTTAATTCTAATGAAAACACATTGATTTTTATCATTTGTATTTGAAACAAAATTGTCATATGTCTTTTCTTGGATCTAAATAATATGAAACGTCGCTCAATGATTTGAAGTTAAAATCCTCAAATATGGTAATATAGTGACTTTTTTCACGTTATTCATGTAGTGTGATTTTACGTAAATATATTCGTTTTTACCAATATTTCGATACTACTTCAGGTTTTCTCACGATATGTGATTTGGCCTTCAAATCTCAGAATTTCGCAAAATATTGCATTTTAAGCAAGTTTTCTTGCATTTTGTTTCGTACTAAAAATCACCGAATTCAGAAATATTTTGACGTTTATCATCCCCTTTTCATTTATGTGATTTAAACAAAATATCATCGAATTAGGCAATATTTTGCCTTTTTTCCACGTTTTTGTGAATTTTCAGTTTATTGTTATTATTTCATTAAATATACGAGAAAAATTATGCAAACACATAATTGATCAGAAAATAACCTTAAATACTTCATTTTCAATCATCTATTTGTTTCTCGTTAAAATACTGAGTAAGATATTGAAAAGGGGAGAAGTTCTGTTTTTATTGCATATATCGACGGTTCAGCCGGATTTAAGCGGTTTTACGTGTACATCTTCCATCGGTAATATAAACGGAAAATCAGGAACATTTCAGTTAATTTTAATGAAAACACATTGATTTTTATTATTTGTATTGGAAGCAACATCTATATACGTCTTTCCTAGGGTCTAAAAAATACGAAACGTCTCTCTATGATTCGAAGTTAAAATCCTCAAATTTGGAATAATAATGACTTTTTCACGTTTTTCATGTAGTTTGATATTACCTAAATATATTCATTTTTACCAATATTTCGATACTATTTCATGTAATATCACAGTACGTGATTTGGCCTTCAAATCTCAGATTTTCGTATAAAATTGCATTTTAAGCAAGTTTTCTTGCATTTTGTTTCGTACTAAAAATCATCGAATTCAGCAATATTTTGACGTTTATCATCCCCTTTTCCTTTATGTGATTTAAACAAAATATCATCGAATTAGGCAATATTTTGCAGTTTTTCCACGTTTTTTGTGAATTTTCAGTTTATTGTTATTATTTCATTAAATATACGAGAAAAATTATGCAAACACATAATTGATCAGACTATAAGCTTAAATACTTCATTTTCAATCATCTATTTGTTTTTCGTTAAAATACTGAGTAAGATATTGAAAAGGGGAGAAGTTCTGTTTTTATTGCATATATCGACGTTTCAGCCGGATTAGAACGGTTTAACGTTTACATCTTCCATCGCTAATATAAACCGAAAATCAGGAACATTTTAGGTAATTCTAATGAAAACACATTGATTTTTATCATTTGCATTGGAAGCAACATCTTTATACATCTTTTCTAGGGTCTAAAAAATACGAAACCTCACTTTATGATTCGAAGTTTAACTTCGAATCCCATATTGGCATAATAATGACTTTTTCACGTTTTTCATGTAGTTTGATATTACGTAAATATATTCATTTTTACCAATATTTCGATACTATTTCATGTAGTATCACGATACGTGATTTGGCCTTCAAATCTCAGATTTTCGCATAATATTGCATTTTAAGGAAGTTTTCTTGCATTTTGTTTTGTACTAAAAATCATCGAATTCAGCAATATTTTGACGTTTATCATCCCCTTTTCCTTTATGTAATATAAACAAAATATCATCGAATTAGGCAATATTTTATTGATTTTCCACGTTTTTGTGAATTTTCAGTTTATTGCTATTAATTCATTAAATATACGATCAAAATGATGCAAACACATAATTGATTAGAAATTAACTTTAAACACTTCATTTTCAATCAACTATTTGTTTCTCGTTAAAATACTGAGTAAGATATTGTAAAGGGGAGAAATTCTGTTTTTATTGCATATATCGACGTTTCAGCCGGATTAGAGCGGTTTTACGTGTACATCTTCCATCGGTAATTTAAACGGAAAATCAAGAACATTTCAGTTAATTCTAATGAAAACACATTGATTTTTATCATTTGTATTTGAAACAAAATTGTCATATGTCTTTTCTTGGATCTAAATAATACGAAACGTCGCTCAATGATTTGAAGTTAAAATCCTCAAATATGGTAATATAGTGACTTTTTTCACGTTATTCATGTAGTGTGATTTTACGTAAATATATTCGTTTTTACCAATATTTCGATACTACTTCAGGTTTTCTCACGATATGTGATTTGGCCTTCAAATCTCAGAATTTCGCAAAATATTGCATTTTAAGCAAGTTTTCTTGCATTTTGTTTCGTACTAAAAATCACCGAATTCAGAAATATTTTGACGTTTATCATCCCCTTTTCATTTATGTGATTTAAACAAAATATCATCGAATTAGGCAATATTTTGCCTTTTTTCCACGTTTTTGTGAATTTTCAGTTTATTGTTATTATTTCATTAAATATACGAGAAAAATTATGCAAACACATAATTGATCAGAAAATAACCTTAAATACTTCATTTTCAATCATCTATTTGTTTCTCGTTAAAATACTGAGTAAGATATTGAAAAGGGGAGAAGTTCTGTTTTTATTGCATATATCGACGGTTCAGCCGGATTTAAGCGGTTTTACGTGTACATCTTCCATCGGTAATATAAACGGAAAATCAGGAACATTTCAGTTAATTTTAATGAAAACACATTGATTTTTATTATTTGTATTGGAAGCAACATCTATATACGTCTTTCCTAGGGTCTAAAAAATACGAAACGTCTCTCAATGATTCGAAGTTAAAATCCTCAAATTTGGAATAATAATGACTTTTTCACGTTTTTCATGTAGTTTGATATTACCTAAATATATTCATTTTTACCAATATTTCGATACTATTTCATGTAATATCACAGTACGTGATTTGGCCTTCAAATCTCAGATTTTCGTATAAAATTGCATTTTAAGCAAGTTTTCTTGCATTTTGTTTCGTACTAAAAATCATCGAATTCAGCAATATTTTGACGTTTATCATCCCCTTTTCCTTTATGTGATTTAAACAAAATATCATCGAATTAGGCAATATTTTGCAGTTTTTCCACGTTTTTTGTGAATTTTCAGTTTATTGTTATTATTTCATTAAATATACGAGAAAAATTATGCAAACACATAATTGATCAGACTATAAGCTTAAATACTTCATTTTCAATCATCTATTTGTTTTTCGTTAAAATACTGAGTAAGATATTGAAAAGGGGAGAAGTTCTGTTTTTATTGCATATATCGACGTTTCAGCCGGATTAGAACGGTTTAACGTTTACATCTTCCATCGCTAATATAAACCGAAAATCAGGAACATTTTAGGTAATTCTAATGAAAACACATTGATTTTTATCATTTGCATTGGAAGCAACATCTTTATACATCTTTTCTAGGGTCTAAAAAATACGAAACCTCACTTTATGATTCGAAGTTTAACTTCGAATCCCATATTTGGCATAATAATGACTTTTTCACGTTTTTCATGTAGTTTGATATTACGTAAATATATTCATTTTTACCAATATTTCGATACTATTTCATGTAGTATCACGATACGTGATTTGGCCTTCAAATCTCAGATTTTCGCATAATATTGCATTTTAAGGAAGTTTTCTTGCATTTTGTTTTGTACTAAAAATCATCGAATTCAGCAATATTTTGACGTTTATCATCCCCTTTTCCTTTATGTAATATAAACAAAATATCATCGAATTAGGCAATATTTTATTGATTTTCCACGTTTTTGTGAATTTTCAGTTTATTGCTATTAATTCATTAAATATACGATCAAAATGATGCAAACACATAATTGATTAGAAATTAACTTTAAACACTTCATTTTCAATCAACTATTTGTTTCTCGTTAAAATACTGAGTAAGATATTGTAAAGGGGAGAAATTCTGTTTTTATTGCATATATCGACGTTTCAGCCGGATTAGAGCGGTTTTACGTGTACATCTTCCATCGGTAATTTAAACGGAAAATCAAGAACATTTCAGTTAATTCTAATGAAAACACATTGATTTTTATCATTTGTATTTGAAACAAAATTGTCATATGTCTTTTCTTGGATCTAAATAATACGAAACGTCGCTCAATGATTTGAAGTTAAAATCCTCAAATATGGTAATATAGTGACTTTTTTCACGTTATTCATGTAGTGTGATTTTACGTAAATATATTCGTTTTTACCAATATTTCGATACTACTTCAGGTTTTCTCACGATATGTGATTTGGCCTTCAAATCTCAGAATTTCGCAAAATATTGCATTTTAAGCAAGTTTTCTTGCATTTTGTTTTGTACTGAAAATCATCGAATTTAGCAATATTTTGGCCTTTATCATCTCCTTTTCCTTTATGTGATTTAAACAAAATATCATCGAATTAGGCAATATTTTGCCGTTTTCCACGTTTTCGTGAATTTTCATTTTATTGTTATTATTTCATTAAATATAGGAGAAAAATTATGCAAACGCATAATTGATCAGAAAATAACCTTAAATACTTAACTTTCAATCATCTATTTGTTTCTCGTTAAAATACTGAGTAAGATATTGAAAAGGGGAGAAGTTCTGTTTTTATTGCATATATCGACGTTTCAGCCGGATTTAAGCGGTTTTACGTGTACATCTTCCATCGGTAATATAAACCGAAAATCAGGAACATTTTAGTTAATTTTAATGAAAACACATTGATTTTTATTATTTGTATTGGAAGCAACATCTTTATACGTCTTTTCTAAGGTCTAAAAAATGCGAAACGTCGCTCTATGATTCGAAGTTAAAATTCTCAAATTTGGCATAATAATGACTTTTTCACGTTTTTCATGTAGTTTGATATTACGTAAATATATTCATTTTTACCAATATTTCGATACAATTTCATGTAATATCACAGTACGTGATTTGGCCTTCAAATATCAGATTTTCGTATAATATTGCATTTTAAGCAAGTTTTCTTGCATTTTGTTTCGTACTAAAAATCATCGAATTCAGCAATATTTTGACCTTTATCATCCCCTTTTCCTTTATGTGATTTAAACAAAATATCATCGAATGAGGCAATATTTTGCCGTTTTTCCACGTTTTCGTGAATTTTCAGTTTATTGTTATTATTTCATTAAATATACGAGAAAAATTATGCAAACACATAATTGATCAGAAAATAACCTTAAATACTTCATTTTCAATCATCTATTTGTTTCTCGTTAAAATACTGAGTAAGATATTGAAAAGGGGAGATGTTCTGTTTTTATTGCATATATCGACGGTTCAGCCGGATTTAAGCGGTTTTACGTGTACATCTTCCATCGGTAATATAAACGGAAAATCAGGAACATTTCAGTTAATTTTAATGAAAACACATTGATTTTTATTATTTGTATTGGAAGCAACATCTATATACGTCTTTTCTAGGGTCTAAAAAATACGAAACGTCTCTCTATGATTCGAAGTTAAAATCCTCAAATTTGGAATAATAATGACTTTTTCACGTTTTTCATGTAGTTTGATATTACCTAAATATATTCATTTTTACCAATATTTCGATACTATTTCATGTAATATCACAGTACGTGATTTGGCCTTCAAATCTCAGATTTTCGTATAAAATTGCATTTTAAGCAAGTTTTCTTGCATTTTGTTTCGTACTAAAAATCATCGAATTCAGCAATATTTTGACGTTTATCATCCCCTTTTCCTTTATGTGATTTAAACAAAATATAATCGAATTAGGCATTATTTTGCAGTTTTTCCACGTTTTTGTGAATTTTCAGATTATTGTTATTATTTCATTATATATACGAGAAAAGTTATGCAAACACATAATTGATCAGACTATAAGCTTAAATACTTCATTTTCAATCATCTATTTGATTTTCATTAAAATACTGAGTAAGATATTGAAAAGGGGAGAAGTTCTGTTTTTATTGCATATATCGACGTTTCAGCCGGATTAGAACGGTTTAACGTGTACATCTTCCATCGCTAATATAAACCGAAAATCAGGAATATTTTAGGTAATTCTAATGAAAACACATTGATTTTTATCATTTGCATTGGAAGCAACATCTTTATACATCTTTTCTAGGGTCTAAAAAATACGAAACCTCACTTTATGATTCGAAGTTTAACTTCGAATCCCATATTTGGCATAATAATGACTTTTTCACGTTTTTCATGTAGTTTGATATTACGTAAATATATTCATTTTTACCAATATTTCGATACTATTTCATGTAGTATCACGATACGTGATTTGGCCTTCAAATCTCAGATTTTCGCATAATATTGCATTTTAAGGAAGTTTTCTTGCATTTTGTTTTGTACTAAAAATCATCGAATTAAGCAATATTTTGACGTTTATCATCCCCTTTTCCTTTATGTAATATAAACAAAATATCATCGAATTAGGCAATATTTTATTGATTTTCCACGTTTTTGTGAATTTTCAGTTTATTGCTATTAATTCATTAAATATACGATCAAAATGATGCAAACACATAATTGATTAGAAATTAACTTTAAACACTTCATTTTCAATCAACTATTTGTTTCTCGTTAAAATACTGAGTAAGATATTGTAGAGGGGAGAAATTCTGTTTTTATTGCATATATCGACGTTTCAGCCGGATTAGAGCGGTTTTACGTGTACATCTTCCATCGGTAATTTAAACGGAAAATCAAGAACATTTCAGTTAATTCTAATGAAAACACATTGATTTTTATCATTTGTATTTGAAACAAAATTGTCATATGTCTTTTCTTGGATCTAAATAATACGAAACGTCGCTCAATGATTTGAAGTTAAAATCCTCAAATATGGTAATATAGTGACTTTTTTCACGTTATTCATGTAGTGTGATTTTACGTAAATATATTCGTTTTTACCAATATTTCGATACTACTTCAGGTTTTCTCACGATATGTGATTTGGCCTTCAAATCTCAGAATTTCGCAAAATATTGCATTTTAAGCAAGTTTTCTTGCATTTTGTTTTGTACTGAAAATCATCGAATTTAGCAATATTTTGGCCTTTATCATCTCCTTTTCCTTTATGTGATTTAAACAAAATATCATCGAATTAGGCAATATTTTGCCGTTTTCCACGTTTTCGTGAATTTTCATTTTATTGTTATTATTTCATTAAATATAGGAGAAAAATTATGCAAACACATAATTGATCAGAAAATAACCTTAAATACTTCATTTTCAATCATCTATTTGTTTCTCGTTAAAATACTGAGTAAGATATTGAAAAGGGGAGAAGTTCTGTTTTTATTGCATATATCGACGTTTCAGCCGGATTTAAGCGGTTTTACGTGTACATCTTCCATCGGTAATATAAACCGAAAATCAGGAACATTTTAGTTAATTTTAATGAAAACACATTGATTTTTATTATTTGTATTGGAAGCAACATCTTTATACGTCTTTTCTAAGGTCTAAAAAATGCGAAACGTCGCTCTATGATTCGAAGTTAAAATTCTCAAATTTGGCATAATAATGACTTTTTCATGTAGTTTGATATTACGTAAATATATTCATTTTTACCAATATTTCGATACTATTCATGTAATATCACAGTACGTGATTTGGCCTTCAAATATCAGATTTTCGTATAATATTGCATTTTAAGCAAGTTTTCTTGCATTTTGTTTCGTACTAAAAATCATCGAATTTAGCAATATTTTGACCTTTATCATCCCCTTTTCCTTTATGTGATTTAAACAAAATATCATCGAATGAGGCAATATTTTGCCGTTTTTCCACGTTTTCGTGAATTTTCAGTTTATTGTTATTATTTCATTAAATATACGAGAAAAATTATGCAAACACATAATTGATCAGAAAATAACCTTAAATACTTCATTTTCAATCATCTATTTGTTTCTCGTTAAAATACTGAGTAAGATATTGAAAAGGGGAGAAGTTCTGTTTTTATTGCATATATCGACGGTTCAGCCGGATTTAAGCGGTTTTACGTGTACATCTTCCATCGGTAATATAAACGGAAAATCAGGAACATTTCAGTTAATTTTAATGAAAACACATTGATTTTTATTATTTGTATTGGAAGCAACATCTATATACGTCTTTTCTAGGGTCTAAAAAATAAGAAACGTCGCTCTATGATTCGAAGTTAAAATCCTCAAATTTGGAATAATAATGACTTTTTCACGTTTTTCATGTAGTTTGATATTACCTAAATATATTCATTTTTACCAATATTTCGATACTATTTCATGTAATATCACAGTACGTGATTTGGCCTTCAAATCTCAGATTTTCGTATAAAATTGCATTTTAAGCAAGTTTTCTTGCATTTTGTTTCGTACTAAAAATCATCGAATTCAGCAATATTTTGACGTTTATCATCCCCTTTTCCTTTATGTGTTTTAAACAAAATATAATCGAATTAGGCATTATTTTGCAGTTTTTCCACGTTTTTGTGAATTTTCAGATTATTGCTATTATTTCATTAAATATACGAGAAAAGTTATGCAAACACATAATTGATCAGACTATAAGCTTAAATACTTCATTTTCAATCATCTATTTGTTTTTCGTTAAAATACTGAGTAAGATATTGAAAAGGGGAGAAGTTCTGTTTTTATTGCATATATCGACGTTTCAGCCGGATTAGAACGGTTTAACGTGTACATCTTCCATCGCTAATATAAACCGAAAATCAGGAATATTTTAGGTAATTCTAATGAAAACACATTGATTTTTATCATTTGCATTGGAAGCAACATCTTTATACATCTTTTCTAGGGTCTAAAAAATACGAAACCTCACTTTATGATTCGAAGTTAAACTTCGAATCCCATATTTGGCATAATAATGACTTTTTCACGTTTTTCATGTAGTTTGATATTACGTAAATATATTCATTTTTACCAATATTTCGATACTATTTCATGTAGTATCACGATACGTGATTTGGCCTTCAAATCTCAGATTTTCGCCTAATATTGCATTTTAAGGAAGTTTTCTTGCATTTTGTTTTGTACTAAAAATCATCGAATTCAGCAATATTTTGACGTTTATCATCCCCTTTTCCTTTATGTAATATAAACAAAATATCATCGAATTAGGCAATATTTTATTGATTTTCCACGTTTTTGTGAATTTTCAGTTTATTGCTATTAATTCATTAAATATACGATCAAAATGATGCAAACACATAATTGATTAGAAATTAACCTTAAACACTTCATTTTCAATCAACTATTTGTTTCTCGTTAAAATACTGAGTAAGATATTGTAAAGGGGAGAAATTCTGTTTTTATTGCATATATCGACGTTTCAGCCGGATTAGAGCGGTTTTACGTGTACATCTTCCATCGGTAATTTAAACGGAAAATCAAGAACATTTCAGTTAATTCTAATGAAAACACATTGATTTTTATCATTTGTAGTTGAAACAAAATTGTCATATGTCTTTTCTTGGATCTAAATAATACGAAACCTCGCTCAATGATTTGAAGTTAAAATCCTCAAATATGGTAATATAGTGACTTTTTTCACGTTATTCATGTAGTGTGATTTTACGTAAATATATTCGTTTTTACCAATATTTCGATACTACTTAAGGTTTTCTCACGATATGTGATTTGGCCTTCAAATCTCAGAATTTCGCAAAATATTGCATTTTAAGCAAGCTTTCTTGCATTTTGTTTTGTACTAAAAATCATCGAATTTAGCAATATTTTGACCTTTATCATACCCTTTATTTTATGTGATTTAAACAAAATATCATCGAATTAGGCAATATTTTGCCGTTTTTTCACGTTTTTGTGAATTTTCAGTTTATTGTTATTAGTTCATTAAATATACGATAAAAATGATGCAAACACATAATTAATTAGATAATATCCTTAAATACTTCATTTGCAATCAACTATTTGTTTCTCGTTAAAATCCTAAGTAAGATATTGAAAAGGAGAGGAGTTCGGTTTTTATTGCATATATCGACGTTTCAGCCAGAATAGAGCGGTTTTACCCTCTTGACCCTCTGCATCCCTCTCCTGAGCCTCTGCACCACTTTCTTAAGCCTCTGCATCACTCTCGTAAGCCTCTGCATCACTCTCTTAAGCCTCTGCATCACTCTCGTAAACCTCTGAACCACTCTCTTCAGCCTCTCTATCACTCTCTTGAGCCCCTGCATCCCTCTATTGAGCCTCTGCATCACTCTCGTGAGCCTCTGCATCACACTCTTAAGCCTCTACATCCCTCTTTTGAGCTTCTGCATCACTTTCTTAGGCCTCTGCATCCCTTTCTTGAGCCTCTGCATCTCTCTCTTGAACTCCTGCATCACTCGCTTAGGCCTCTGCATCCCTCTCTTGAGCCTGTGCATCACACTCAAGAGTCTCTGCATCCCCTCTATTGCCTCTGCATCCCTCTCTTTAGCCTCTGCACCCCTCTCTTGAGCCTCTGCATCCCTCTCTTAAGCCTCTGCATCACTCTCTTAAACCTCGGCTTCCCTCTCTTGATCCTCTGCATCACTCTCTTGAGCCTCTGCATCAGTCTCTTGATCGTCTGCATCACTCTCTTGACCCTCTGCATCACTCTCGTGAGGCTCTCTATCACTCTATTGAACCTCTGCATCACTCTCTTGAGCCTCTGCATCACTCTCTTAAGCCTCTGCATCCCTCTCTTGATTCTCTGCATCACTCTCTTGAGCCTCTGCATCACACTCTTAAGCCTCTATATCCCTCTTTTGAGCTTCTGCATCACTTTCTTAGGCCTCGACATCCCTTTCTTGAGCCTCTGCATCTCTCACTTGAACTCCTGCATCACTCGCTTAAGCCTCTGCATCCCTCTCTTGAGCCTGTGCATCACTCTCAAGAGTCTCTGCATCCCCTCTATTGCCTCTGCATCCCTCTCTTTAGCCTCTGCACCCCTCTCTTGAGCCTCTGCATCCCTCTCTTAAGCCTCTGCATCACTCTCTTAAACCTCGGCTTCCCTCTCTTGATCCTCTGCATCACTCTCGTGAGCCTCTGCATCAGTCTCTTGATCGTCTGCATCACTCTCTTGACCCTCTGCATCACTCTCTTGAGCCTCTGCATCATTCTCTTAAGCCTCTACATCATTCTCTTGAGCCCCTGCATCACTCTCTTGAGCCTCTGCATCACTCTCTTAATCCTCTGCATCTCTCTCTTCAGCCTCTGCACCACTCTCTTGATCCTCTGCATCACTCACTTGAGCCTGTGTATCATTCTCTTGAGCCTCTGCCTCCCTCTCTTAAGCCTCTACATCATTCTCTTTAGCCTCTGCATCCCTCTCTTGATTCTCTGCATCACTCTCTTGAGCCTCTGCATCACACTCTTAAGCCTCTATATCCCTCTTTTGAGCTTCTGCATCACTTTCTTAGGCCTCGACATCCCTTTCTTGAGCCTCTGCATCTCTCACTTGAACTCCTGCATCACTCGCTTAAGCCTCTGCATCCCTCTCTTGAGCCTGTGCATCACTCTCAAGAGTCTCTGCATCCCCTCTATTGCCTCTGCATCCCTCTCTTTAGCCTCTGCACCCCTCTCTTGAGCCTCTGCATCCCTCTCTTAAGCCTCTGCATCACTCTCTTAAACCTCGGCTTCCCTCTCTTGATCCTCTGCATCACTCTCTTGAGCCTCTGCATCAGTCTCTTGATCGTCTGCATCACTCTCTTGACCCTCTGCATCACTCTCGTGAGGCTCTCTATCACTCTATTGAACCTCTGCATCACTCTCTTGAGCCTCTGCATCACTCTCTTAAGCCTCTGCATCCCTCTCTTGATTCTCTGCATCACTCTCATGAGCCTCTGCATCACTCTCTCGAGCCCCTGCATCCCTCTCTTGATCCTCAGCATCAGTCTCTTGAGCCTCTGCATCATTCTCTTGAGCCTCTACATCCTTTTATTAAGCCTCTACATCATTCTCTTGAGCCCCTGCATCACTTTCTTCAGCCTCTGCATCACTCTCTTAAGCCTCTGCATCACTCTCTTCAGCCTCTGCATCACTCTCTTGAGCCTTTGCATCACTCTCTTAAACCTCTGCATCCCTCTCTTGATCCTCTGCATCAGTCTCCTGAGCCTCTGCATCGTTCTCTTGAGCCTCTACATCCTTCTCTTAAGCCTCTACATCATTCTCTTGAGCCCCTGCATCACTCTCTTAAGCCTCTGCATCACTCTCTTGAGCCTCTGCATCACTCTCTTAAGCCTCTGCCTTTCTCTCTTGAGTCTCTGCATCACTCTCTTGAGCCTCTGCATCCCTCTTTAAAGCCTCAGCATCCCTCTCTTGAGCCTTTTGCAGCACTCTGTTGAGCCTTTGCATCACTCTCTTGAGCCTCTGCATCATTCTCTTAAGCCTCTACATCATTCTCTTGAGCCCCTGCATCACTCTCTTGAGCCTCTGCATCACTCTCTTAATCCTCTGCATCTCTCTCTTCAGCCTCTGCACCACTCTCTTGATCCTCTGCATCACTCACTTGAGCCTGTGTATCATTCTCTTGAGCCTCTGCCTCCCTCTCTTAAGCCTCTACATCATTCTCTTTAGCCTCTGCATCCCTCTCTTGAGCCTTTGCATCACTCTCTTAAGCCTCTGCATTCCTCTCATGAGCTTCTGCATCACTCTCAAGTGCCTCTGCATTCTTCTCGTGTGCCTCTGCATCCCGCACTTTAGCCTCTGCTTCCCTCTCTTAAGCCTCTGCATCCCTCTCTTGAGCCTCTGCAAACTCTCTTCAGCCTCTGCATCACTCTCGTAAGCCTTTGCATCACTCTCTTAAGCCTCTCATCACTCTCGTAAACCTCTGAATCACTCTCCTCAGACTCTCTATCACTCTCTTGAGCCCCTGCATCCCTTTATTGAGCCTCTGCATCACTCTCGTGAGCCTTTGCATCACACTCTTTAGCCTCTACATCCCTCGTTTGAGCTTCTGCATCACTTTCTTAGGCCTCTGCATCCCCTTCTTGAGCCTCTGCATCTCTCTCTTGAACTCCTGCATCCATCTCATGAGCCTTTGCATCCCTCTCTTGAGCCTTTGCATCACTCGCTTAAGCCTCTGCATCCCTCTCTTGAGCCTGTGCATCACTCTCAAGAGTCTCTGCATCCCTCTCTAGTGCCTCTGCATCCCTCTCTTTAGCCTCTGCACCCCTCTCTTGAGCCTCTGCATCCCTCTCTTAAGCCTCTGCATCACTCTCTTAAACCTCTGCTTCCCTCTCTTGATCCTCTGCATCACTCTCTTGAGCCTCTGCATCACTCTCTTGATCGTCTGCATCACTCTCTTGACCCTCTGCATCACTCTCTTGAGCCTCTCTATCACTCTATTGAACCTCTGCATCACTCTCTTGAGCCTCTGCATCACTCTCTTAAGCCTCTGCATCCCTCTCTTGATTCTCTGCATCACTGTCTTGAGCCTCTGCATCATACTCTTGAGCCTCAGCATCCCTCTCTTAATCCTCTATATCATTCTCTTGGGCCTCTGCATCACTCTCTTGAGCCTCTGCATTCCTCTCTGGAGCCTCAGCATCCCTCTCTTGAGCCTTTTGCAGCACTCTTATGAGCCTCTGCATCATTCTCTTGAGCCTCTGCATCCCTTTCTTAAGCTTCTGCATCACTCTCTTGAGCCTCTGCATCCCTCTATTAAGCCTCTGCATCACTCTTTTGAGCCCCTGCATCCCTCTCTTGAGCCTCTGCATCACTCTCATGAGCCTCTGCATCACTCTCTCGAGCCCCTGCATCCCTCTCTTGATCCTCTGCATCAGTCTCTTGAGCCTCTGCATCATTCTCTTGAGCCTCTACATCCTTTTCTTAAGCCTCTACATCATTCTCTTGAGCCCCTGCATCACTTTCTTCAGCCTCTGCATCACTCTCTTAAGCCTCTGTATCACTCTCTTCAGCCTCTGCATCACTCTCTTGAGCCTCTGCATCACTCTCTTAAACCTCTGCATCCCTCTCTTGATCCTCTGCATCAGTCTCCTGAGCCTCTGCATCGTTCTCTTGAGCCTCTACATCCTTCTCTTCAGCCTCTCTATCACTCTCTTGAGCCCCTGCATCCCTCTATTGAGCCTCTACATCCCTCTTTTGAGCTTCTGCATCACTTTCTTAGGCCTCTGCATCCCTTTCTTGAGCCTCTGCATCTCTCTCTTGAACTCCTGCATCACTCGCTTAGGCCTCTGCATCCCTCTCTTGAGCCTGTGCATCACACTCAAGAGTCTCTGCATCCCCTCTATTGCCTCTGCATCCCTCTCTTTAGCCTCTGCACCCCTCTCTTGAGCCTCTGCATCCCTCTCTTAAGCCTCTGCATCACTCTCTTAAACCTCGGCTTCCCTCTCTTGATCCTCTGCATCACTCTCTTGAGCCTCTGCATCAGTCTCTTGATCGTCTGCATCACTCTCTTGACCCTCTGCATCACTCTCGTGAGGCTCTCTATCACTCTATTGAACCTCTTCATCACTCTCTTGAGCCTCTGCATCACTCTCTTAAGCCTCTGCATCCCTCTCTTGATTCTCTGCATCACTCTCTTGAGCCTCTGCATCACACTCTTAAGCCTCTATATCCCTCTTTTGAGCTTCTGCATCACTTTCTTAGGCCTCGACATCCCTTTCTTGAGCCTCTGCATCTCTCACTTGAACTCCTGCATCACTCGCTTAAGCCTCTGCATCCCTCTCTTGAGCCTGTGCATCACTCTCAAGAGTCTCTGCATCCCCTCTATTGCCTCTGCATCCCTCTCTTTAGCCTCTGCACCCCTCTCTTGAGCCTCTGCATCCCTCTCTTAAGCCTCTGCATCACTCTCTTAAACCTCGGCTTCCCTCTCTTGATCCTCTGCATCACTCTCGTGAGCCTCTGCATCAGTCTCTTGATCGTCTGCATCACTCTCTTGACCCTCTGCATCACTCTCTTGAGCCTCTCTATCACTCTATTGAACCTCTGCATCACTCTCTTGAGCCTCTGCATCACTCTCTTAAGCCTCTGCATCCCTCTCTTGATTCTCTGCATCACTCTCATGAGCCTCTGCATCACTCTCTCGAGCCCCTGCATCCCTCTCTTGATCCTCTGCATCAGTCTCTTGAGCCTCTGCATCATTCTCTTGAGCCTCTACATCCTTTTATTAAGCCTCTACATCATTCTCTTGAGCCCCTGCATCACTTTCTTCAGCCTCTGCATCACTCTCTTAAGCCTCTGCATCACTCTCTTCAGCCTCTGCATCACTCTCTTGAGCCTTTGCATCACTCTCTTAAACCTCTGCATCCCTCTCTTGATCCTCTGCATCAGTCTCCTGAGCCTCTGCATCGTTCTCTTGAGCCTCTACATCCTTCTCTTAAGCCTCTACATCATTCTCTTGAGCCCCTGCATCACTCTCTTAAGCCTCTGCATCACTCTCTTGAGCCTCTGCATCACTCTCTTAAGCCTCTGCCTTTCTCTCTTGAGTCTCTGCATCACTCTCTTGAGCCTCTGCATCCCTCTTTAAAGCCTCAGCATCCCTCTCTTGAGCCTTTTGCAGCACTCTGTTGAGCCTTTGCATCACTCTCTTGAGCCTCTGCATCATTCTCTTAAGCCTCTACATCATTCTCTTGAGCCCCTGCATCACTCTCTTGAGCCTCTGCATCACTCTCTTAATCCTCTGCATCTCTCTCTTCAGCCTCTGCACCACTCTCTTGATCCTCTGCATCACTCACTTGAGCCTGTGTATCATTCTCTTGAGCCTCTGCCTCCCTCTCTTAAGCCTCTACATCATTCTCTTTAGCCTCTGCATCCCTCTCTTGAGCCTTTGCATCACTCTCTTAAGCCTCTGCATTCCTCTCATGAGCTTCTGCATCACTCTCAAGTGCCTCTGCATTCTTCTCGTGTGCCTCTGCATCCCGCACTTTAGCCTCTGCTTCCCTCTCTTAAGCCTCTGCATCCCTCTCTTGAGCCTCTGCAAACTCTCTTCAGCCTCTGCATCACTCTCGTAAGCCTTTGCATCACTCTCTTAAGCCTCTCATCACTCTCGTAAACCTCTGAATCACTCTCCTCAGACTCTCTATCACTCTCTTGAGCCCCTGCATCCCTTTATTGAGCCTCTGCATCACTCTCGTGAGCCTTTGCATCACACTCTTTAGCCTCTACATCCCTCGTTTGAGCTTCTGCATCACTTTCTTAGGCCTCTGCATCCCCTTCTTGAGCCTCTGCATCTCTCTCTTGAACTCCTGCATCCATCTCATGAGCCTTTGCATCCCTCTCTTGAGCCTTTGCATCACTCGCTTAAGCCTCTGCATCCCTCTCTTGAGCCTGTGCATCACTCTCAAGAGTCTCTGCATCCCTCTCTAGTGCCTCTGCATCCCTCTCTTTAGCCTCTGCACCCCTCTCTTGAGCCTCTGCATCCCTCTCTTAAGCCTCTGCATCACTCTCTTAAACCTCTGCTTCCCTCTCTTGATCCTCTGCATCACTCTCTTGAGCCTCTGCATCACTCTCTTGATCGTCTGCATCACTCTCTTGACCCTCTGCATCACTCTCTTGAGCCTCTCTATCACTCTATTGAACCTCTGCATCACTCTCTTGAGCCTCTGCATCACTCTCTTAAGCCTCTGCATCCCTCTCTTGATTCTCTGCATCACTGTCTTGAGCCTCTGCATCATACTCTTGAGCCTCAGCATCCCTCTCTTAATCCTCTATATCATTCTCTTGGGCCTCTGCATCACTCTCTTGAGCCTCTGCATTCCTCTCTGGAGCCTCAGCATCCCTCTCTTGAGCCTTTTGCAGCACTCTTATGAGCCTCTGCATCATTCTCTTGAGCCTCTGCATCCCTTTCTTAAGCTTCTGCATCACTCTCTTGAGCCTCTGCATCCCTCTATTAAGCCTCTGCATCACTCTTTTGATCCCCTGCATCCCTCTCTTGAGCCTCTGCATCACTCTCATGAGCCTCTGCATCACTCTCTCGAGCCCCTGCCTCCCTCTCTTGATCCTCTGCATCAGTCTCTTGAGCCTCTGCATCATTCTCTTGAGCCTCTACATCCTTTTCTTAAGCCTCTACATCATTCTCTTGAGCCCCTGCATCACTTTCTTCAGCCTCTGCATCACTCTCTTAAGCCTCTGTATCACTCTCTTCAGCCTCTGCATCACTCTCTTGAGCCTCTGCATCACTCTCTTAAACCTCTGCATCCCTCTCTTGATCCTCTGCATCAGTCTCCTGAGCCTCTGCATCGTTCTCTTGAGCCTCTACATCCTTCTCTTAAGCCTCTACATCATTCTCTTGAGCCCCTGCATCACTCTCTTAAGACTCTGCATCACTCTCTTGAGCCTCTGCATCACTCTCTTGATCCTCTGCATCACTCACTTGAGCCTCTGTATCATTCTCTTGAGCCTTTGCCTCCCTCTCTTAAGCCTCTACATCATTCTCTTTAGCCTCTGCATCCCTCTCTTGAGCCTTTGCATCACTCTCTTAAGCCTCTGCATTCCTCTCATGAGCTTCTGCATCACTCTCAAGTGCCTCTGCATCTTTCTCGTAAGCCTCTGCGTCCCGCACTTTAGCCTCTGCTTCCCTCTCTTGAGCCTCTGCATCCTTCTCTTGAGCCTCTGCAAACTCTTCAGCCTCTGCATCACTCTCGTAAGCCTTTGCATCACTCTCTTAAGCCTCTCATCACTCTCGTAAACCTCTGAATCACTCTCCTCAGCCTCTCTATCACTCTCTTGAGCCCTTGCATCCCTTTATTGAGCCTCTGCTTCACTCTCGTGAGCCTCTGCATCACACTCTTAAGCCTCTGCATCCCTCTTTTGAGCCTCTGCATCACTTTCTTAAGCCTCTGCATCCCTTTTTTGATCCTCTGCATCTCTCTCTTGAACTCCTGCATCCATCTCATGAGCCTTTGCATCCCTCTCATGAGCCTTTGCATCACTCGCTTAAGCCTCTGAATCCCTCTTTTGAGCCTTTGCATCACTCTCAAGAGCCTATGCATCCCTCTCTTGTGCCTCTTCATTCCTCACTTGAGCCTCTGCATCCCTCTTTTGAGCCCCTGCATCCCTCTCTTAAGCCTCTGCATCACTCTCTTAAGCCTCTGCTTCACTCTCATAAGTCTCTGAATCACTCTCTTGAGCCTCTGCATCCCTCTCTTGAGCCTCTGCATCGCTCTCTTCAGGCTCTGAATCCCTTTTTTGAGCCTATGCATCACTTTCTTAAGCCTCTGCATCCCTTTCTTGAGCCTCTGCATCACTCTCTTGAACTCCTGCATCACTCTCATCAGCCTCTGCATCCGTCATTTGAGTTTTTGCATCACTCTGTTAAGAATCTGCATCCCTCTCTTGAGCCTCTGCGTCACTCTCAAGAGCCTCTGCATCCCTCTTTTGTGCCTCTGCATCCCTCACTTGAGCTTCTGCATCCCTCTCTTGAGGCAGTGCATCCCTCTCTTGAGCCTCTGCATATCCTCTTAAGCCTCTGCATCACTCTCTTAAGCCTCTGCCTCACTCTCGTAAGCCTCTGAATCAGTCTCTTGAGCCTCTGCATCCCTCTCTTGAACTCCTGCATCCCTCTCCTGAGCCTGTGCATCCCTCTTTTGAGCCTCTGCATCCTTCTCCTGGGCCTCTGCATCGCTCTCTTGACATTCTGCATCACTCTCTTGAGCCCCTGCATCCCTCTCTCAAGCCTCTGCATCACCCTCTTCAGCCTCTGCATCACTCTCTTAAGCCTCTGCCTTTCTCTCTTGAGCCTTTGCATCACTCTCTTGAGCCTCTGCATCCCTCTATGGAGCCTCAGCATCCCTCTCTTGAGGCTTTTGAAACACTCTGTTGAACCTTTGCATCACTCTCTTGAGAATCTGCATCATTTTCTTGAGCCTCTACATCCTTCTCTTAAGCCTCTACATCATTCTCTTGAGCCCTTACATCACTCTCTTGAGCCTCTGCATCACTCTCTTAAACCTCTGCATCACTCTCTTGATCCTCTGCATCACTTTCTTGAGCCTCTGCATCAATCTCTTGAGCCTCTGCATCCCTCTCTTAAGCCTCTACATCATTCTCCTGAGCCTTTGCATCCCTCTCTTGAGTGTTTGCATCACTCTCTTAAGCCTCTGCATTCCTCTCATGAGCCTCTGCATCACTCTCAAGTGCCTCTGCATCTTTCTCTTGTGCCTCTGCATCTTTCACTTTAGCCTCTGCATCCCTCTCTTAAGCCTCTGCATCCCTCTCTTGAGCCTCTGCACCACTCTCTTCAGCCTCTGCATCACTCTCGTTAGCCTCTGCATCATTCTCTTAAGCCTCTCATCACTCTCGTTAACCTCTGAATCACTCTCTTCAGCCTCTCTATCACTCTCTTGAGCCCCTGCATCCCTTTATTGAGCCTCTGCATCACTCTAGTGAGCCTCTGCATCACTCTCTTAAGCCTCTGCATCCCTCTTTTGAGCCTCTGCATCACTTTCTTAAGCCTCTGCATCCCTTTCTTGATCCTCTGCATCTCTTTCTTGAACTCCTGCATCCAACTCATGAGCCTTTGCATCTCTCTCTTGAGCCTTTGCATCACTCACTTAAGCCTCTGCATCCCTCTCTTGAGCCTCTGCATCACTCTCAAGAGCCTCTACATCCCTCTCTTGTGTCTCTGCATCCCTCACTTGAGCCTCTGCATCCCTCTCTTGAGCCCCTGCATCCCTCTCTTGAGACTCTGCATCCCTCGCTTGAGCCTCTGCATCCCTCTCTCAAGCCTCTTCATCACTCTCTTATGCCTCTGCATCACTCTCGTAAGCCTCTGAATAACTCTCTTGAGCCTCTGCATCACTCTCTTCAGGCTCTGCATATCTTTTTTGAGCCTATGCATCACTTTATTAAGCCTCTGCATCCCTCTCTTAAGCCTCTACATCACTCTCTTTAGCCTCTGCATCACTATCTTGAGCCTCTGCATCACTCTCTTGAGCCTAGGCATCCCCTCTCTTAACCCTCTGCAACACTCTCTTCACCCTCTGCATCACTCTCTTGTGCCTCTTCATCCCTCACCTGAGCATCTGCATCCCTCTCTTGAGCCACTGCATCCCTCCCTTGAGCCTCTGCATCCCTCTTTTGAGCCTCTGCATCCCTCTCTTAAGCCTCTGCATCACTCTGTTAAGCCTCTGCATCACTCCAGTAAGCCTCTGAATCACTCTGTTGAGCTTCTGCATCCCTCTTTTGAGCCTCTGCATCCCTCACTTAAGCCTCTGCATCCCTCTCTTGATCCTCTGCATCACTCTCTTGAGCCTCTGCATAACTCTCTTAAGCCTCTGCATCTCTCCCTTCAGCCTCTGCATCACTCTCTGGAGCCTCTGCAGCCCTCTCTGGAGCCTCAGCATCCCTCTCGTAAGCCTCTGCAGCACTCTCTTGACCCTCTTCATCATTCTCTTGAGCCTCTGCATCCCTCTCTTAAGCCTCTGCATCACTCTCTTGAGCCTTTGCATCCCTCTCTTAAGCCTCTGCATCACTCTCTTGAGCCTCTGCATCCCTCTCTTGAACTCCTGAATACCTCTCATGAGCCTCTGCATCCCACTCTTGAACCTTTGCATCACTCTCTTAAGCCTCTGCATCCCTCTCTTGACCCTCTGCATCACTCTCAAGGGCCTATGCATCCCTCTCTTGTGCCTCTTCATTCCTCACTTGAGCCTCTGCATCCCTCTCTTGAGCCACTGCATCCCTTCCTTGAGCCTCTGCATCCCTCTCTTGAGCCTCTGCATCCCTCTCGTAAGCCTCTGAATCACTCTGTTGAGCTTCTGCATCCCTCTCTTGAGCCTCTGAATCACTCTGTTGAGCTTCTGCATCCCTCTCTTGAGCCTCTGCATCACTCTCTTCAGCCTCTGCATCCTTCTCTTGAGCCTCTGCATCACTCTCTTGAACCTATGCATCACTCTCTATAGCCTTTGCATCACTATCTTGAGCCTCTGCATCTCTCTTTTGAGCCTCTGCATCCCTCACTTAAGCCTCTGCAACACTCTCTTCAGCCTCTGCATCACTCTCTTAAACCTCAGAATCCCTCCCTTGAGGCCTCTGCATCACTCTCTCGAACCTCTGCATCACTCTCTTAATCCTCTGCATCACTCTCATGAGCCTCATCACTCTCACTCTCATGATAAACGGAAAATCAGGAACATTTTAGTTAATTCTAATGAAAACACATTGATTTTTATCATTTGTATTGGAAGCAACATCTTTATACGTCTTTTTTTAGGGTCTAAAAAATATGAAACCTCGCTCAATGATTTGAAGTTAAAATCCTCATATTTGGTATAATAATGACTTTTTTCACGTTTTTCATGTAGTTTGATATTACGTAAATATATTCATTTTTACCAATATTTCGATACTATTTCATGTCGTATCACGATATGTGATTTGGCCTTCAAATCACAGATTTTCGCATAATATTACATTTTAAGCAAGTTTTCTTGCATTTTGTTTCGTACTAAAAATCATCGAATTCAGCAATATTTTGACGTTTATCATCCCCTTTTCCTATATGTGATATAAACAAAATATCATCGAATTAGGCAATATTTTGCTGTTTTTCCACGTTTTTGTGAATTTTAAGTTTATAGTTATTAATTCATTAAATATACGATAAAAATGATGCAAACACATAATTGATTAGAAATTAACCTTAAACACTTCATTTTCAATGAACTATTTGTTTCTCGTTAAAATACTGAATAAGATATTGAAAAGGTGAGTTCTGTTTTTTTGCATATATCGATGTTTCAGCCGGATTAGAACGGTTTTACGTGTACATCTTCCATCGGTAATATAAACGGAAAATCAGGAACATTTTAGTTAATTCTAATGAAAACACATTGATTTTTATCATTTGTATTGGAAACAACATTGTCATATGTCTTTTCTTGGATCTAAAAACTACGAAACCTCGCATTATGATTCGAGCTTAAAATCCACAAATATGGTGTAATAGGGACTGTTTTCACGTTTTTCATGTAGTTTGATATTACGTAAATATATTAATTTTTACCAATATTTCGATACTATTTCATGTAGTATCACGATATGTGATTTGGCCTTCAAATCTCAGATTTTCGCATAATATTGCATTTTTAGCAAGTTTTCTTGCATTTTGTTCCGTACTAAAAATCATCGAATTCAGCAATATTTTGACGTTTATCATCCCCTTTTCCTTTATGTGATATAAACAAAATATCATCGAATTAGGCAATATTTCTCCGTTTTTCCACATTTTTGTGAATTTTGAGTTTATTGTTATTAATTCATTATATATACGATAAAAATGATGCAAACACATAATTGATCAGAAAATAACCTTAAATACTTCATTTTCAATGAACTATTTGTTTCTCGTTAAAATATTGAAAAGGGGAGAAGTTCTGTTTTTATTGCATATATCGACGTTTCAGCAGGATTAGAGCGGTTTTACGTGTACATCTTCCATCGGTAATATAAACAGAAAATCAGGAACATTTTAGAGTATTTTAATGAAAACACATTGATTTTTATCATTTGTATTGGAAACAATATCTTTATATGTCTTTTCTAGGATCTAAATAATATGGAACCTCGCTTTATGGTTTGAAGTTAAAATCCTCAAATTTTGTAATATAGCGAATTTTTTCACGTTTTTCATGTAGTGTGATTGTACGTAAACATATTCGTTTTTACCAATATTTCGATAATACTTCATGTTTTCTCACGATATGTGATTTGGCCTTAAATCTGAAAATTTCGCATAATATTGCATTTTTAAGGAAGTTTTCTTACGTTTTTGTATCGTACTAAAAATCTTTGAATTTAGCAAAATTTGGCGTTTATCATCCTCTTTTCCTTTATGTGATTTAAACAAAATATCATCGAATTAGGCAATATTTTGCCGTTTTTCCACGTTTTTGTGAATTTTCAGTTTATCGTTATTAATTCATTATATATACGATAAAAATTATACAAACACATAATTGATTAGAAATTAACATTAAATACTTCATTATCAATCAACTATTTGTGTCTCGTTAAAAAACTGAGTAAGATATTGAAAAAGCGAGAAGTTCTGTTTTTATTGCATATATCGACGTTTCAGCCGGATTAGAGGGGTTTTACGTATACATCTTCCATCGGTAATATAAACGGAAAATCAGGAACATTTTTGTTAATTCTAATGAAAACACATTGATTTTTATCATTTGTATTGGAAACAACATTTTTAAATGTCTTTTCTAGGATCTAAATAATACAAAACCTTGCTTTATGATTTGAAGGTATAATCCTCAAATATGGTAATAGAGCGATTTTGTTCACGTTTTTTATGTAGTGTGACTTCACGTGAATATATTCGTTTTTACCAATATTTCGATGCAATTTCATGTAGTATCACGATATGTGATTTGGCCTTTATATATCAGAATTTCGCAAATTATTGCATTTTAAGCAAGTTTTCTTGCATTTTGTTTCGAAATAAAAATCATCGAATATAGCAATATTTTGACGTTTATCATCCACTTTTCCTTCATGTGATATAAACAAAATATCATCGAATTAGGCAATATTTTGCCGTTTTTTCCACGTTTTTGTGAATTTTCAGTTTATTGTTATTAATTAATTATATATACGATAAAAATGATGCAAACACATAATTGATTAGAAATTAACATTAAATACTTCCTTTTCAATCAACTATTTGTTTCTCGTTAAAATACTGAGTAAGCATCACTCTCTAGATTCTCCGCATCACTCTCGTAAGCCTCTGAATCACTCTCTCGAGCCTCTGCATCACTCTCTTGATCCTCTGCATCACTCTCTTGATCCTCTGCATCACTCTCTTGAGCCTCTGCATCACTCTCTAGAGCCTCTGCATCACTCTCTTCAGCCTCTGCATCACTCTCTTAAGCCTCTGCTTCCCTCTCTTGATCCTCTGCATCACTCTCTTTAGCCTCTGCATCACTCTCTTAAGCCTCTGCATTACTCTCGTAAGCCTCTGATTCACTCTCTAGAGCCTCTGTATCACTCTGTTGAGCGCCTGCATCCCACTCTTGAGCCTCTGCATCACTCTCTTGAGCCTCTGCATCACCCTTTTAAGCCTCTGCATCCCTCTTTTGAGCCTCTGCTTCACTTTCTTAAGCCTCTGCATCACTTGCTTAAGCTTCTGTATCACTCTCGTAAGCTTTTGAATCACTCTCTTGTGCCTCTGCATCCCTCATTTGAGCCTCTGCATCCCTCTCTTGAGCCCCTGCATCCCTCTCTTGAGCCTCTGCATCCCTCGCTTGAGCCTCTTCATCCCTCTCTTAAGCCTCTGCATCACTCTCTTGAGCCTCTGCATCCCTCTCTTGAACTCTTGCATCCCTCTCATGAGCCTCTGCATCCCTCGCTTGAGCCTTTGCATCACTCTCTTAAGCCTCTGCATCCCTCTCTTGAGCCTCTGCATCACTCTCAAGAGCCTCTGCATACCTCTCTTGTGCCTCTGCATCCCTCACTTGAGCCTCTGCATCCCTCTCCTCAGCCTCTGCATCCCTCTCTTGGGCCTCTGCATCCCTCTCTTGAGCCTCTGCATCCCTCTCTTAAACCTCTGCATCACTCTCTTAAGCCTCTGCATCACTCTCTTAAGCCTCTGAATCACTCTCTTGAGCCTCTGCATCACTCTCTTGAGCCCCTGCATCCATCTCTCAAGCATCTGCATCACTCTCTTGAGCCTCTGCATCACCCTTTTAAGCCTCACTATTACTCTCTTGAGCCTCTGCATCCCTCTCCTAAGCCTCTGCCTCGCTCTCTTAAGCCTCTGCATCACTCTCTTGAGCCTCTGCATCCCTCTCTTGACCCTCTGCATCACTTTCTTCAGCCTCTTCATCCCTCTCGTGAGCCTCTGCAACACTCTCTTCAGCCTCTGCATCACTCTCTTAAGCCTCTGAATCCCTCTCCTGAGGCCTCTGCATAACTCTCTCGATCCTTTGCAAAACTCTCTTGATTCTCTGCATCACTCTCGTAAGCCTCTGAATCCCTCTCTTGATCCTCTGCATCACTCTCTTGAGCCTCTGCATCACTCTTTTGATCGTCTGCATCACTCTCTTGAGCCTCTGCATCACTCTCTTGAGCCTCTCTATCACTCTCATGAGCCTCTGCATCCCTCTCTTAAGCCTCTGTATGACTCTCTTAAGCCTCTGCATCACTCTCGTAAGCCTCTGAATCACTCTCTTGAGCCTCTGCATCCCTCTCTTGAACTCCTGCATCCCTTTTATGAGCCTCTACATCCCTTTCTTGAGTCTTTGCACCACTCTCTTAAGCCTCTGTATCACTCTCCTAAGCATCTGCATCACTCTCTTAACCCTCTGAATCACTCTTTTGAGCCTTTGCATCACTCTGATGAGCCCCTGCATCCCTCTTTCAAGCTTCTGCATTACTCTCTTGGGCCTCTGCATCCCTCTCTTGAGCCTCTGCAACCCTTTCCTAAGCCTCTGTCTCACTCTCTTAAGCATCTGCATCACTCTCTTGAGCCTCTGCATCCCTCTCTTGAGCCTCTGCATCACTCTCTTCAGCCTCTTCATCCCTCTCTTGAGCCTCTGCAACACTCTCTTCAGCCTTTGCATCACTCTCCTAAGCCTCTGAATCCCTCTCTTGAGGCATCTGCCTAACTCTCTCGAGCCTCTGAATCACTCACTTGAGCCTCTGCATCACTCTCTAGAGCCTCTGCATCACTCTCTTCAGCCTCTGCATCACTCTCTTAAGCCTCTGCTTCCCTCTCTTGATCCTCTGCATCACTCTCTTGAGCCTCTGCACCACTCTCTTAATCCTCTCCATCACTCTCGTAAGCCTCTGAATCACTCTGTTCAGCCTGTGCATCACTCTCTTGAGCCTCTCTATCACTCTCTTGAGCCTCTCTATCACTCTCTTGAGCCTCTGCATCCCTCTCTTAAGCCTCTGAATCACTCTCTTGAACCTCTGCATCCCTCTCTTGAACTTCTGCATCCCTCTCATGAGCCTCTGCATCCCTCTCTTAAGAATTTGCATCACTCTCTTAAGCCTCTGCATCCCTCTCTTGAGCCTCAACATCACTCTCAAGATCCTCTGCATCCCTCTCTTTTGCCTCTGCATCCCTCACTTGAGCCTTTGCATCCCTCTCCTGAGCCTCTGCATCCCTCTCTTGGGCCTCTGCATCCCTCTCTTGAGCCTCTGGAATCCCTCTCTTAAACCTCTGCATCACTCTCTTAAGCCTCTGCATCACTCTCCTAAGCCTCTGAATCATTCTCTTGAGCCTCTGCATCACTCTCTTGAGCCCCTGCATCATCCTCTTAAGCCTCTGCATTACTCTCTTGAGCCTCTGCATCACCCTCTTAAGCCTCTGCATTACTCTCTTGAACCTCTGCATCCCTCTGCTAAGTCTCTGCCTCACTCTCTTATGCCTTGGCATCGCTCTCCTGAGCCTCTGCATCTCTCCTGAGCCTCTGCATCACTCTCGTAAGCCTCTGAATCACTCTCTTGAGCCTCTGCATCTCTCTCTTGAGCCCCTGCATCCCTCTCTTGAGCCTCTGCTTCACTTTCTTAAGCCTCTAAATCACTCTCTTAAGCCTCTGCATCACTCTCTTAAGCCTCTGAATCACTCTCTTGAGCCTCTGCATCCCTCTCTTGAGCCTTTGCATCACTCACTTAAGCCTCTGCATCCCTCTCTTGAGCCCCTGCATCCCTCTCGTGAGCCTCTGCATCCCTCTCTTGAGCCTCTGCATCCTTCTCTTAAGCCTCTGCATCACTCTCTTAAGCCTCTGCATCACTCTCGTAAACCTCTGAATCACTCTGTTCAGCCTCTGCATCACTCTCTTGAGCCTCTACATATATCTCTTGAGCCTCTGCATCCCTCTCTTAAGCCTATGCATCACTCTGTTCATCCTCTGCATCACTCTCTTAAGCCTCTGCATCCTTCTCTTGAGCCTCTGCATCCCTCTCTTAAGCCTCTGCAACACTCTCTTCAGCCTCTGCATCACTCTCTTGAGCCTTTGCATCACTCTCATGAGCCTCTGCATCCGTCTCTTGAAAGTCTGCAACACTCACTTCAGCATTTGCATCACTCTCCTAAGCCTCAGCATCCCTTTTTTGAGCCTCTGGATCACTTTCTTAAGCCTCTGCATTAGAGGCATAAGAGAGGAATGCAGAGGCTCAAGAGAATGATGCAGAGGCTCAAGAGAGGGATGCAGAGGCAGAAGAGAGAGATGCAGAGACTTAAGAGAGTGATGCAGAGGTTCAAGAGAGTGATGCAGAGGCACAAGAGAATCATGTAGAGGCTTAAGAGAGGGATGAAGAGGCTGAAGAGAATGATGCAGAGGCTAAAGAGAGGGATGCAGAGGCCGAAGAGAATTATGCAGAGGCTTAAGAGAGTGATTCAGAGGCTTACGAGAGTGATGCAGAGGCTTAAGAGAGTGATGCAGAGGCTTAAGAGAGGGATGCAGAGGCTCAAGAGAGGGATGCAGAGGCTCAAGAGAGGGATGCAGGGGCTCAAGAGAGGGATGCAGAGGCTCAAGTGAGGGAAGCAGAGGCACAAGATAGGGATGCAGAGGCTCTTGAGAGTGACGCAGACGCTCAAGAGAGGGATGCAGAGGCTTAAGAGAGTGATGCAGAGGCTGAAGTGAAAGATGCAGAAGCTCATGTGAGGGATGCAGGAGTTCAAGAGAGTGATGCAGAGGCTCTTGGGAGTGATGCAGAGGCTCAAGAGAGGGATGCAGAGGCTCAAGAGAGTGATTCAGAGACTTACGAGAGTGATGCAGAGGCTTACGCGAGTAATGCAGAGGCTTAAGAAAGTGATACAGAGGCTCAAAAGAGGGATGCAGAGGATTTAAAGGGTGTTGCAGAGGCTCAAAAGAGTGATGCCGAGGCTGAAGAGAGTGTTGCAGAGGCTTAAGAGAGGGATGCAGAGGCTCAAGAGAGTGATGTAGAGGCTTAAGAGAGTGATGCAGAGGCTGAAGCGGGTGTTGCAGAGGCTTAAGAGAGGGATGCAAAGGCTCAAGAGAGTGATGCAAAGGCTCAAGAGAGTGATGCAGAGGCTTATGAGAGGGATGCAGAGGCTCAAGAGAAGGATGTAGAGGCTCAAGAGAGTGATGCAGAGGCTCAAGAGAGTGATGCAGAGGCGTAAAAGAGAGATGCAGAGGCTTAAGAGAGGGATGCAGAGGCTCAAGCGAATGATGCAGGGGCTCAAGAGAATGATGCAGAGGCTTAAGAGAGGGATGCAGAGGATCAAGAGAGTGATGCAGAGGCTTAAGAGAGGAATGCAGAGGCTGAAGAGAATGATGCAAAGGCTTAAGAGAAGGATGCAGAGGCTGAAGAGAGTGTTGCAGAGGCTCAAGAGAACGATGCCTCAGGCTTAAGGCTTAAGAGAGGGATGCAGAGGCTCAAGAGAGTGATGGAGAGGCTCAAGAGAGTGATGCAGACGATCATGAGAGTGATGCAGAGGCTCAAGAGAGTGATGCAGAGGATCAAGAGAGGGAAGCAGAGGCTTAAGAGAGTGATGCAGAGGCTGAAGAGAGTGATTCAGAGGCTTACGAGAGTGATGCACAGAATCAAGAGAGATTTGAAGAGGCTCGAAAGAGTTATGCAGAGGCCTCAAGAGAGTGATTCAGAGGCTTAAGAGAGTGATGCAGAGTCTGAAGAGAGTGATGCAGAGGCTCAAGAGAGTGATGCCAAGGCATACGAGAGTGAGGCAGAGGCTTAGGAGAGGGATGCAGAGGTTTAAGAGAGTAATGCAGAGGCTTAAGAGGGTGATGCAGAGGCTCAAGAGAGTAATGCAGAGGCTTGAGAGAGGGATGCAGGGGCTCCAGAGAGTGATGCAGAGGCTCAAGAGAGTGATTCAGAGGCTTAAGAGAGTAATGCATAGGCCTAAGAGAGTGATGCAGAGGCTTAAGAGAGGGATGCAGAAGCTCAAGACAGTGATTCAGAAGCTTACGAGAGTGATGCAGAGGCTTAAGCGAGTGATGCAGAGGCTTAAGAAAGTGATGCAGAGGCTCAAAAGAGGGAATCAGAGGCTCAAGTGAGGGAAGCAGAAGCACAAGAGCCTCTGCATCCCTCTCTTTTGCCTCTGCGTCCCTCACCTGAGCCTCTGCATCCCTCTCTTGAGCCCCTGCATCCCTCTCTTGAGCCTCTGCATCCCTCTCTTGAGCCTCTGCATCCCTCTCCTAAGCCTCTGCATCACTCTCTTAAGCCTCTGCATCACTCTTGTAAGCCTCTGAATCACTCTCTTGAGCCTCTGCATCCATCTCTTGAACCTCTGCATCACTCCCTTTAGGCTCTGCATCCCTTTTTTGAGCTTATGCATCATTTTCTTAAGCCTCTACATCCTTTTCTAGAGCCCCTGCATCACTCTCCTGAGTCTATGCATCCCTCTCTTGACCATCTGCATCACTCTCTTAAGCCTCTGCATAACTCTCTTGAGCCTCTGCATCACTCTCTTAAGCCTCTGCATCCCTCTCTTGACCATCTGCATCACTCTCGTAAACCTTTGCATCACTCTCTTGAGCCTCTGCATAACTCTCTTGAGCCTCTGCATAACTCTCTTAAGCCTCTGCATCACTCTCTTATGCCTCTGAATCACTCTCATGAGCCTCTGCATAACTCTCTTGAGCCCCTGCATCCCTCTCTTGAGCCTCTGCATCCCTCTCTTGAGATTCTGCATCCCTCTCTTAAGCCTCTGCATCACTCTCTTAAGCCTCTGCATCACTCTCGTAAGCCTCTGAATCATTCTCTTGAGCCTCTGCATTCCTCTCTTGAGCCTCTGCATCACTCTCTTCAGGCTCTGCATATCTTTTTTGAGCCTATGCATCACTTTATTAATCCTCTGCATCCCTTTCTTGAGCCTCTGCATCAATCTCTTCAACTCCTGCATCCCTCTCATGAGCCTCTGCATCCCTCTCATGAGCCTCAGCATCCCTCATCTGAGCTTTTGCATCACTCGCTTAGGAATCTGCATCCATCTCTTGAGCCTCTGCGACACTCTCAAGAGCCTCTGCATCCCTCTCTTGTGCCTCTGCATCCCTCACATGAGTTTCTGCATCCCTCTCTTGAACTCCTGCATCCCTCTCATTAGCCTCAGCATCCCTCCCTTGAACCTTTGCATCACTCTCTTAAGCCTCTGCATCCATTTCTTGAGCCTCTGCATGATTCTCTTGAACTCCTGCATCCAACTCATGATCTCATGAGCCTTTGCATCCCTCTCTCCAGCCTTTGCATCGTTCGCTTAAGCCTCTGCATCCCTCTCTTGAGCCTCTGCATCACTCTCAAGAGCCTCTGCATCCCTCTCTTGAGCCTCTGCATCCCTCTCCTAAGCCTCTGCATCACTCTCTTAAGCCTCTGCATCACTCTCGGAAGCCTCTGAATCACTCTCTTGAGCCTCTGCATCCATCTCTTGAGCCTCTGCATCACTCCCTTCAGGCTCTTCATCCCGTCTTTGAGCCTATGCATCATTTTCTTAAGCCTCTACATCCTTTTCTAGAGCCCCTGCATCACTCTCTTGAGCCTCTGCATCACTCTCTTGAGCCTCTGCATCCCTCTCTTAAGCCTCTGCAACACTCTCTTCAGCCTCTGCATAACTCTCTTAAGCCTCTGCATCCCTCTCTTGACCATCTGCATCACACTCGTAAGCCTCTGCATCACTCTCTTGAGCCTCTGCATAACTCTCTTGAGCCTCTGCATCACTCTCTTGAGCCTCTGCATCCCTCTTTTAAGCCTCTGCGTCACTCTCTTGAGCCTCTGCATCCCTCTTTTAAGCCTCTGCATAACTCTCTTAAGCCTCTGCATCACTCTCTTATGCCTCTGAATCACTCTCTTGAGCCTCTGCATAACTCTCTTGAGCCCCTGCATCCGTCTCTCAAGCCTCTGCATCACTCTCTTGAGCCTCTGCATCACTCTCTTGAGCCTCTGCATTCCTCTCTTGAGCCTCTGCATCACTCTCTTCAGCCCCTTCATCCCTCTCTTGAGCCTCTGCAACACTCACTTCAGCCTCTGCATCACTCTCTTGAGGCCTCTGCATAACTCTCTCGAACCTCTGCATCACTCTCTTGATTCTCTGCATCACTCTCGTAAGCATCTGAATCACTCTCTCGAGCCTCTACATAACTCTCTTGATCCTCTGCATCACTCTCTTGAGCCTCTGCATCACCCTCTTGATCCTCTGCATCACTCTCTTGAGCCTTTGCGTCACTCTTATATGCCTCTGCATCCCTCTCTTGAGCCTCTGCATCACTCTCAAGAGCCTCTGCTTCCCTCTCTTGAGCCTCTGCATCCCTCTTTTAAGCCTTTGCATCACTCTCTTAAGCCTCTGCATCACTCCCTTAAGCCTCTGAATCACTCTCTTAAGCCTCTGCATCACTCTCTTGATCCCCTGCATCCCTCTCTCAAGCCTCTGCACCACTCTCTTGAGCCTCTGCATCACCTTCTTAAGCGTCTGCATTACTCTCTTGAGCCTCTGCATCCCTCTCCTAAGCCGCTGCCTCAATCTCCTAAGCCTCTGCATCACTCTCTTGAGCCTCTGCATCCCTCTCTTGAGCCTCTGCATCACTCTCTTCAGCCTCTTCACCCCTCTCTTGACCCTCTGCAACACTCTCTTCAGCCTCTGCATCACTCTCTTAAGCCTCTGAATCCCTCTCTTGAGGCCTCTGCATAACTCTCTCGAGCCTCTGCATCACTCTCTTGATTCTCTGCATCACTCTCGCAAGTCTCTGAATCACTCTCTCGAGCCTCTGCTTCACTCTCTTGTTCCTCTGCATCACTCTCTTGATCCCCTCCATCCCTCTCTCAAGCCTCTGCATCACTCTCTTGAGTCTCTGCATCACCCTCTTAAGTTTCTGCATTAACCTCTTGAGCCTCTGCATCACTCTCCTATGCCTCTGCCTCACTCTCTTAAGCCTCTGCATCTTTCTCTTGAGCCTCTGCATCCCTCTCTTCAGCCTCTGCATCACTCTCTTCAGCCTCTTCATCCCTCTCTTCAGCCTCTGCAACACTCTCTTCAGCCTCTGCATCACTCTCTTAAGCCTCTCAATCCCTCTCTTGAGGCCTCTGCATAACTCTCTCGAGCCTCTGCATCACTCTCTTGAACCTCTGGATCACTCTCTTGAGCCTCTGTATCACTCTCTTGAGCCCCTGCATCCCTCTCTTGAGCCTCTGCATCACTCTCTTGAGCCTCTACATCACCCTTTCAAGCCTCTACATCCCTCTTTTGAGCCTCTGCATCACTTTCTTAAGCCTCTGCATCACTCTCTTAAGCCTCTGCATCACTCTTGTAAGCTTCTGAATCACTCTCCTGAGCCTCTGCATCCCTCTCATGAGCCTCTGCATCACTCCCAAGAGCCTCTGCTTCCCTCTCATTTGCCTCTTCATCCCTCACTTGAGCCTCTGCATCCCTCTCTTGAGCCTCTGCATCACTCTCTTGAACTCCTGCATCCCTCTCATGAGACTCTGCATCCCTCACTTGAGCCTTTGCATCACTCTCTTAAGCCTCTGCATCCCTCTCTTGAGCCTCTGCGTCACTCTCAAGAGCCTCTGCATCCCTCTCTTGTGCCTCTGCTTCCCTCACTCTAGCCTCTGCATCCCTCTCTTGAGCCCCTGCCTCCGTCTTTTGAGCCTCTGCATCACTTTCTTAAGCCTCTGCATCCCTTTCTTGAGCCTCTGCATCTCTCTCTTGAACTCCTCCATCCTTCTCATGAGCCTTTGCATGCCTCTCTTGAGCCTTTGCATCACTCGCTTAAGCCTATGCATCCCTCTCTTTGGCCTCTGCATCCCTCACTTGAGCCTCTGCATCCCTCTCTTGAGCCCCTGCATCCCTCTCTTGTGCCTCTGCATCCCTCTTTTAAGCCTCTGAATCACTCTCTAGAGCCTCTGCATCCCTCTCTTAATCCTCTGTCCCACTCTCTTAAGCATCTGCATCACTCTCTTGAGCCTCTGCATCCCTCTCTTGAACCTCTGCATCACTCTCTTCAGCCTCTTCATCCCTCTCTTGAGCCTCTGCAACACTCTCTTCAGCCTCTGCATCACTCTCCTAAGCCTCTGAATCCCTCTCTTGAGGACTCTGCCTAACTCTCTCGAGCCTCTGCATCACTCTCTTGATTCTCTGCATCACTCGCGTAAGCCTCTGAATCACTCACTTGAGCCTCTGCATCACTCTCTAGAGCCTCTGCATCACTCTCTTCAGCCTCTGCATCACTCTCTTAAGCCTCTGCTTCCCTCTCTTGATCCTCAGCATCACTCTCTTGAGCCTCTGCATCACTCTCTTAATCCTCTCCATCACTCTCGTAAGCCTCTGAATCACTCTGTTCAGCCTGTGCATCACTCTCTTGAGCCTCTCTATCACTCTCTTGAGCCTCTGTATCCCTCTCTTAAGCCTCTGCATCCCTCTCTTGAGCCTCTGGAATCCCTCTCTTAAACCTCTGCATCACTCTCTTAAGCCTCTGCATCACTCTCTTAAGCCTCTGAATCATTCTCTTCAGCCTCTGCATCACTCTCTTGAGCCCCTGCATCCCTCTCTCAAGCATCTGCATCACTCTCTTGAGCCTCTGCATCACCCTCTTAAACCACTGCATTACTCTCTTGAACCTCTGCATCCCTCTCCTAAGCCTCTGCCTCACTCTCTTATGCCTTGGCATCACTCTCCTGAGCCTCTGCATTCTCTCCTGAGCCTCTGCATCACTCTCGTAAGCCTCTGAATCACTCTCTTGAGCCTCTACATCCCTCTCTTGAGCCTTTGCATCACTCTCTTAAGCCTCTGCATCCCTCTCTTGAGCCTCTGCGTCACTCTCAAGAGCCTTTACATCCCAATCTTGTGCCTCTGCTTCACTCACTTAAGCCTCTGCATCCCTCTCTTGAGCCCCTGCATCCCTCTCGTGAGCCTCTGCATCCCTCTCTTGAGCCTCTGCTACCCTCTCTTAAGAATCTGCTTCACTCTCTTAAACCTCTGCATCACTCTCGTAAACCTCTGAATCACTCTGTTCAGCCTCTGCATCACTCTCTTGAGCCTCTACATATATCTCTTGAGCCTCTGCATCCCTCTCTTAAGCCTATGCATCACTCTGTTGAGCCTTTGCATCACTCTCTTGAGCCTCTGCATCCCTCTCTTATGTCTCTGCAACACTTTCTTCAGCCTCTGCATCACTCTCTTAAGCCTCTGCATCCTTCTCTTGAGCCTCTGCATCCCTCTCTTAAGCCTCTGCAACACTCTCTTCAGCCTCTGCATCACTCTCTTGAGCCTTTGCATCTCTCTCTTGAGCATCTGCATCCCTCTCTTAAAAGTCTGCAACACTCACTTCAGCCTCTGCATCACTCTCTTAAGCCTCTGCATCCCTTTTTTTGAGCCTCTGCATCAATTTCTTAAGCCTCTGCATTAGAGGCATAAGAGAGGGATGCAGAGGCTCAAGAGAGTGATGCAGAGGCTCAAGAGAGGGATGCAGAGGCAGAAGAGAGAGATGCAGAGGCTTAAGAGAGTAATGCAGAGGTTCAAGAGAGTGATGCAGAGGCACAAGAGAATGATGTAGAGGCTTAAGAGAGGGATGCAGAGGCTGAAGAGAATGATGCAGAGGCTAAAGAGAGGGATGCAGAGGCCGAAGAGAATTATGCAGAGGCTTAAGAGAGGGATGCAGAGGCTGAAGAGAATGATGCAGAGGCTTAAGAGAGGGATGCAGAGGCTCTAGAGAGTGATAGAGAGGCTCAAGAGAGTGATGCAGAGGCTGAACAGAGTGATTCAGTTGATTACGAGAGTGATGCAGAGGCTTTAGAGAGTGATGCAGAGGCTTAAGAGAGGGATGCAGAGGCTCAAGAGAGGGATGCAGAGGCTCAAGAGAGGGATGCAGGGGCTGAAGAGAAGGATGCAGAGGCTCAAGTGAGGGAAGCAGAGGCACAAGATAGGGATGCAGAGGCTCTTGAGAGTGACGCAGAGGCTCAAGAGAGGGATGCAGAGGCTTAAGAGAGTGATGCAAAGGCTCAAGTCAGAGATGCAGAAGCTCATGTGAGGGATGCAGGAGTTCAAGAGAGTGATGCAGAGGCTCAAGAGAGGGATGCAGAGGCTCAAGTGAGGGATGAAGAGACACAAGAGAAGGATGCAGAGGCTCTTGGGAGTGATGCAGAGGCTCAAGAGAGGGATGCAGAGGCTCAAGAGAGCGATTCAGAGGCTTACGCGAGTGATGCAGAGGCTTAAGAGAGTGATGCAGAGGCTCACGAGAGTGATAGAGAGGCTCAAGAGAGTGATGGAGAGGCTCAAGAGAGTGATGCAGACGATCATGAGAGTGATGCAGAGGCTCAAGAGAGTGATGCAGAGGATCAAGAGAGGGAAGCAGAGGCTTAAGAGAGTGATGCAGAGGTTGAAGAGAGTGATTCAGAGGCTTACGAGAGTGATGCAGAGAATCAAGAGAGTTTTGAAGAGGCTCGAGAGAGTTATGCAGAGGCCTCAAGAGAGTGATTCAGAGGCTTAAGAGAGTGATGCAGAGTCTGAAGAGAGTGATGAAGTGGCTCAAGAGAGGGATGCAGAGGTTCAAGAGAGTGATGCCAAGGCATACGAGTGTGAGGCAGAGGCTTAGGAGAGGGATGCAGAGGTTTAAGAGAGTAATGCAGAGGCTTAAGAGGGTGATGTAGAGGCTCAAGAGAGTGATGCAGAGGCTTGAGAGAGGGATGCAGGGGCTCAAGAGAGTGATGCAGAGGCTCAAGAGAGTGATTCAGAGGCTTAAGAGAGTGATGCAGAGGCCTAAGAGTGTGATGCAGAGGCTTAAAAAAGTGATGCAGAGGCTCAAAAGAGGGAAGCAGAGGCTCAAGTGAGGGAAGCAGAGGCACAAGATAGGGACGCAGACGCTCTTGAGAGTGATGCAAAGGCTCAAGTAAGGGATGCAGAGGCTCATGTGAGAGATGCAGGAGTTCAAGAGAGTGATGCAGAGGCTCAGGAGAGGGATGCAGAGGCTCAAGTGAGGGATGAAGAGGCACATGAGAGGGATGCAGAGGCTCTTGGGAGTGATGCAGAGGCTCAAGAGAGGGATGCAGAGGCTCAAGAGAGTTATTCAGAGGCTTACGAGAGTGATGCAGAGGCTCAAAAGAGGGATGCAGAGGATTTAAAGGGTGTTGCAGAGGCTCAAAAGAGTGATGCCGAGGCTGAAGAGAGTGTTGCAGAGGCTTAAGAGAGGGATGCAGAGGCTGAAGCGAGTGTTGCAGAGGCTTAAGAGAGGAATGCAAAGGCTCAAGAGAGGGATGTAGAGGCTTAAGAGAGTGATGCAGAGGCTGAAGCGAGTGTTGCAGAGGCTTAAGAGAGGAATGCAAAGGCTCAAGAGCGTGATGCAAAGGCTCAAGAGAGTGATGCAGAGGCTTATGAGAGGGATGCAGAGGCTCAAGAGAAGGATGTAGAGGCTCAGGAGAGTGATGCAGAGGCTCAAGAGAGTGATGCAGAGGCGTAAAAGAGAGATGCAGAGGCTTAAGAGAGGGATGCAGAGGCTCAGGCGAATGATGCAGGGGCTCAAGAGAATGATGCAGAGGCTTAAGAGAGGGATGCAGAGGATCAAGAGAGTGATGCAGAGGCTTAAGAGAGGAATGCAGAGGCTGAAGAGAATGATGCAAAGGCTTAAGAGAAGGATGCAGAGGCTGAAGAGAGTGTTGCAGAGGCTCAAGAGAATGATGCTTAAGGCTTAAGGCTCAAGAGAGGGATGCAGTGGCTCAAGAGAGTGATGGAGAGGCTCAGGAGAGTGATGCAGAGGCTCAACAGAGTGATTCAGAAGCTTACGAGAGTGATGCAGAGGCTTTAGAGAGTGATGCAGAAGCTTAAGAGAGGGATGCAGAGGCTCAAGAGAGGGATGCAGAGGCTCAAGAGAGGGATGCAGGGGCTCAAGAGAGGGATGCAGAGGCTCAAGTGAGGGAAGCAGAGGCACAAGAGAGGGATGCAGAGGCTTTTGAGAGTGACGCAGAGGCTCAAGAGAGGGATGCAGACGCTCATGAGAGGGATGCAGGAGTTCAAGTGAGTGATGCACAGGCTCAACAGAGGGATGCAGAGGCTCAAGTGAGGGATGAAGAGGCACAAGAGAGGGATGCAGAGGCTCTTGGGAGTGATGAAGAGGCTCATGAGAGGGATGCAGAGGCTCAAAAGACTGATTCAGAGGTTTACGAGAGTGATGCAGAGACTTACGAAAGTGATGCAGAGGCTCAAAAGAGGGATGCAGAGGCTTAAAAGGGTCATGCAGAGTCTCAAGAGAGTGATGCAGAGGCTCAAGAGAGTGATGCAGATGATCAAGAGAGGGAAGCAGAGGCTTAAGAGACATCGCTGCTCTCAGTAATTGGCATATTTTCTGTATAAAAACTCGTAATTTCAAATTGGGAATACGTGCAGAGAGCCAGAATTTGGCTTCAAAATATGGCTCAAGCGTCAAAATTGGGATGTTTGGGATATTTTGAAAACTGCTGGGAGGGTTTGGGCAGAATGTGATCCATCGCCGCTTTCAGTAAATGGCATATTTTCGGTATAAAAAGTCGTAATTTCAATCTGCGAATACGTGCAGAGAGCCAGAAATTTAATCCAAAATATGGTTCAAGCGGCGAACTTGGGATGTTTTGGATATTTTGAAAACTGTAGGGAGGGTTTGGGCAGAATGTGATCCATCACCGTTTTCAGTAATTGGCATATTTTCGGTATAAAAAGTCGTATGTTCAAACTGCGAATACGTGCAGAGAGCCAGAAGTTTGCTTCAAAATATGGCTCAGGGGTCGAATTTGGAATGTTTGGGATATTTTGAAAACTGCAGGGAGGGTTTGGGTAAAATGTGACCCATCGCCGCTCTCAGTAATTAGCATATATTCAGTATAAAAATCGTAATTTCAAACTGCGAATACAGGTAGAGAGCCAGAATTTGGCTACACAATATGGCTCAAGGGTCGAATTTGAGATGTTTCGGATATTTCGAAAACTACAAGGGGGTTTAGACAAAATGTGACCTTCGCCGCTCTCAGTAATTGGCATATTCTCGGTATAAAAAGTCGTAATTTCAAACTGCGAATACGTGCAGAGAGCCATAATTTGGCTACAAAATATGGCTCAAGGGTCGAATTTGAGACGTTTGGGATATTTTGATAACTGTAGAGGGTTTTGTGCAAAATGTGATCCTTCGCCGCTCACAGTAATTGGCATTATTTCGGTATAAAAAGTCGAAATTTCCAACTGCTAATTCGTGCATAGAGCAGGAATTTGGCTCCAAAATATGGCTCAAGAGTCGAATTTGGGATGTTTGCGATATTTTGAAAACAGCGTGGAGGGTTTGGTCAAAATGTGATCCATCGGCGCTCTCAGTAATTGGCATATTTTCGGTATAAAAAGTCGAAATTTCTAACTGCGAATATGTGCAGAGAGCCAGAATTTGGCTACAAAATATGGCTCAAGGGTCGAATTTGGGATGTTTAGGATATTTTGAAAACTGCAGAAAAGGTTTGGGCAAAATGTGATCCATCGCAGTTTCAGTAATTGGCATAGTTTCGGTATAAAAAGTCATAATTTCAAACTGCGAATACATGCAAAGAGCCAAAATTTGGCTCCAAAACATGGCTCAAGGATCGACTTTGGGATGTTTGGGATATTTTGAAAACTGCAGGGAGGGTTTGGGCAAAATGTGATCCATCGCTGCTTTCAGTAATTGGCATTCTTTCGGTATAAAAATTCGTAATTTCAAACTGCGAATACGTGCAGAGAGCCAGAATTTGGCTCCAAAATATGGCTCAAGCGTTGAATTTGGGACATTTGGGATATTTTGAAAACTGCGAGGTGGGGATGGAGAGGGTTTGGCCAAAATGTGACCCATTGCCGCTGCCAGTAATTAGCATGTTTTCAGTATAAAAAGTCGTAATTTCAAACTGCGAATACGAGCAGAGTGCAAGAATTTGGCTCCAAAATACGGCTCAAGGGTCGAATTTGGGATGTTATCTTGAGGTTATCTTGAGATGATTTCGGGGATTTTTAGTGTCCCCACGGCCCGGTCCTCAACCAGGCCTCCACTCCCAGAAAGCAGCCCGTGACAGCTGACTAACAGCCAGGTACCTATTTTACTGCTAGGTAACAGGGGGCATAGAGTGAAAGAAACTCTGCCCAATGTTTCTCGCCGGCGCCTGGGATCAAACCCAGGACCAGGATGTTTGGAATATTTTGAAAACTAAAGGGAGGATTTGGGTAAAATGTGATCTATCGCCGCTTTCAGTAATTTGCATATTTTCAGTATAAAAAGTCGTAATTTAAACCGGGGAATACGTGCAGAGAGCCAGAATTTGCCTCCAAAATATGGCTCAAGGGTGGAATTTGGGATGTTTGGGATAATTTGAAAAATGCAAGGGGGGTTTGGGCAAAATGTGACCCATCGCTGCTTTCAGTAATTGGCATATTTTTGGTATAAAATGTAGTTTGAAACTGTAAAAACGTGCAGAGAGCCATAATTTGGCTCCTAAATATGGCTCAAGGGTCGAATTAGAACACTCTCTTCAGCCTCTGCATCACGGTCTTAAGCCTCTGCCTCCCTCTCCTGATCATCTGCATCACTCTCGTAAGCCTCTGCATCACTTTCTTGAGCCTCTGCATAACTCTCTTGAACATCTGCATCAATCTCTTCAGCCTCTGCATCCCTCGCTTGAGCCTCTGCAACACTCTCTTCAGCCTGCATAACTCTCTTAAACCTCTGAATCCCTCTCTAGAGGCCTCTGCATCACTCTCTCGAGCCTCTGCATCACTCTCTTGATCCTCTGCATCACTCTCTTGAGTCTTGACTGAGAGGCAATATTTTGACCTTTATAATCCCCTTTTCCTTTATGTGATTTAAACAAAATATCATCGAATGAGGCAATATTTTGCCGTTTTTCCACTTTTTCGTGAATTTTCAGTTTATTGTTATTATTTCATTAAATATACGAGAAAAATTATGCAAACACATAATTGATCTGAAAATAACCTGAAATACTTCATTTTCAATGATCTATTTGTTTCTAGTTAAAATACTGAATAAGATATTGAAAAGGGGAGAAGTTCGGTTTTTATTGCATATATCGACGTTTCAGCCGGAATAGAGCAGTTTTACGTGTACATCTTCCATCGGTAATATAAACGGAAAATCACTAACATTTTAGTTAATTGTAATGAAACACATTGATTTTTATCATTTGTATTGGAAACAACATTGTCAAAAGTCTTTTCTTGGATATAAATAATACGAAACCTCGCTCTATGATTCGAAGTTAAAATCCTCAAATTTGGTATAATAGTGACTTTTTCACGTTTTTCATGTAGTTTGATATTACGTAAATATATTCATTTTTTACCAATATTTCGATACTATTTCATGTAGTATCACGGTATGTGATTTCGCCTTCAAATCTCAGATTTTCGCATAATATTGCATTTTAAGCAAGTTTTCTTGCATTTTGTTTCGTAATAAAAATCATCGAATTCAGCAATATTTTGACGTTTATCATCCCCTTTTCCTTTATGTGATATAAACAAAATATCATCGAATAAGGCAATATTTTGCTGTTTTTCAACGTTTTTGTGAATTTTCAGTTTATTGTTATTAATTCATTAAATATACGATAAAAATGATGCAAACACATAATTGATTAGAAATTAACCTTAAACACTTCATTTTCCATCAACTATTTGTTTCTCGTTAAAATACTGAGTAAGATATTGGAAAGGGGAGAAATTCTGTTTTTATTGCATATATCGACGGTTCAGCCGGATTTAAGCGGTTTTACGTGTACATCTTCCATCGGTAATATAAACCGAAAATCAGGAACATTTTAGTTAATTTTAATGAAAACACATTGATTTTTATTATTTGTATTGGAAGCAACATCTTTATACGTCTTTTCTAGGGTCTAAAAAATACGAAATGTCGCTCTATGATTCGAAGTTAAAATCCTCAAATTTGGAATAATAATGACTTTTTCACGTTTTTCATGTAGTTTGATAAATATATTGTAAATATATTCATTTTTACCAATATTTCGATACTATTTCATGTAGTATCACAGTACGTGATTTGGCCTTCAAATCTCAGATTTTCGTATAATATTGCATTTTAAGCAAGTTTTCTTGCATTTTGTTTCGTACTAAAAATCATCGAATTCAGTTATATTTTGACGTTTATCATCCCCTTTTCCTTTATGTGATTTAAACAAAATATCATCGAATTAGGCAATATTTTGCCGTTTTTTCACGTTTTTGTGAATTTTCAGTTTATTGTTATTATTTCATTAAATATACGAGAAAAATTATGCAAACACATAATTGATCAGACTATAAGCTTAAATACTTAATTTTCAATCATCTATTTGTTTCTCGTTAAAATACTGAGTAAGATATTGAAAAGGGGAGAAGTTCTGTTTTTATTGCATATATCGACGTTTCAGCCGGATAGGACGGTTTTACGTGTACATCTTCCATCGGTAATATAAACCGAAAATCAGGAACATTTTAGTTAATTCTAATGAAAACACACTGATTTTTATCATTTGCATTGGAAGCAACATCTTTATACATCTTTTCTAGGGTCTAAAAAACACGAAACCTCGCCTTATGATTCGAAGTTAAACTTCGAATCCCATATTTGGCATAATAATGACTTTTTCACGTTTTTCATGTAGTTTGATATTACGTAAATATATTAATTTTTACCAATATTTCGATACTATTTCATGTAGTATCACGATACGTGATTTGGCCTTCAAATCTCAGATTTTCGCATAATATTGCATTTTAAGCAAGTTTTCTTGCATTTTGTTTCGTACTAAAAGTCATCGAATTCAGCAATATTTTGACGTTTATCATCCCTCTTTTCCTTTATGTGATATAAACAAAATATCATCGAATTAGGCAATATTTTATTGATTTTCCACGTTTTTGTGAATTTTCAGTTTATTGCTAATAATTCATTAAATATACGATCAAAATGATGCAAACACATAATTGATTAGAAATTAACCTTAAACACTTCATTTTCAATCAACTATTTGTTTCTCGTTAAAATACTGAGTAAGATATTGGAAAGGGGAGAAATTCTGTTTTTATTGCATATATCGACGTTTCAGCCGGATTAGAGCGGTTTTACGTGTACATCTTCCATCGGTAATATAAACGGAAAATCAGGAACATTTCAGTTAATTCTAATGAAAACACATTGATTTTTATCATTTGTATTTGAAACAAAATTGTCATATGTCTTTTCTTGGATCTAAATAATACGAAACCTCGCTCAATGATTTGAAGTTAAAATCCTCATATATGGTAATATAGTGACTTTTTTCACGTTATTCATGTAATGTGATTTTACGTAAATATATTCGTTTTTACCAATATTTCGATACTAGTTCATGTTTTCTCACGATATGTGATTTGGCCTTCAAATCTCAGAATTTCACAAAATATTGCATTTTAAGCAAGTTTTCTTGCATTTTGTTTTGTACTGAAAATCATCGAATTTAGCAAAATTTTGACCTTTATCATCCCCTTTTCCTTTATGTGATTTAAACAAAATTTAATCGAATTAGGCAATATTTTGCCGTTTTTCCACGTTTTTGTGAATTTTCAGTTTATTGTTATTAATTAATTAAATATACGATAAAAATGATGCAAACACATAATTGATTAGATAATATCCTTAAATACTTCATTTGCAATCAATTATTTGTTTCTCGTTAAAATCCTGAGTAAGATATTGAAAAGGAGAGAAGTTCGGTTTTTATTGCATATATCGACGTTTCAGCCGGAATAGAGCGGTTTTACCCTCTTGACCCTCTGCATCCCTCTCTTGAGCCTCTGCACCACTCTCTTAAGCCTCTGCATCACTCTCGTAAGCCTCTGCATCACTCTCTTCAGCCTCGCTATCACTCTCTTGAGCCCCTGCATCCCTCTATTGAGCCTCTGCATCACTCGTGAGCCTCTGCATCACACTCTTAAGCCTCTACATCCCTCTTTTGAGCTTCTGCATCACTTTCTTAGGCCTCTGCATCCCTTTCTTGAGCCTCTGCATCTCTCTCTTGAACTCCTGCATCCATCTCATGAGTCTTTGCATCCCTCTCTTGAGCCTTTGCATCACTCGCTTAAGCCTCTGCATCCCTCTCTTGAGCCTGTGCATCACTCTCAAGAATCTCTGCATCCCTCTCTAGTGCCTCTGCATCCCTCTCTTTAGCCTCTGCACCCCTCTCTTGAGCCGCTGCATCCCTCTCTTAAGCCTCTGCATCACTCTCTTAAGCCTCAGCATCCCTCTCTTGAGCCTTTTGCAGCACTCGTATGAGCCTCTGCATCATTCTCTTGAGCCTCTGCATCCCTTTCTTAAGCTTCTGCATCACTCTCTTGAGCCTCTGCATCCCTCTATTAAGCCTCTGCATCACTCTTTTGAGCCCCTGCATCCCTCTCTTGAGCCTCTGCATCACTCTCATGAGCCTCTGCATCACTCTCTCGAGCCCCTGCATCCCTCTCTTGATCCTCTACATCAGTCTCTTGAGCCTCTGCATCATTCTCTTGAGCCTCTACATCCTTCTCTTAAGCCTCTACATCATTCTCTTGAGCCCCTGCATCACTTTCTTCAGCCTCTGCATCACTCTCTTAAGCCTCTGCATCACTCTCTTCAGCCTCTGCATCACTCTCTTGAGCCTCTGCATCACTCTCTTAAACCTCTGCATCCCTCTCTTGATCCTCTGCATCAGTCTCTTGAGCCTCTGCATCGTTCTCTTGAGCCTCTACATCCTTCTCCTAAGCCTCTAAATCATTCTCTTGAGCCCCTGCATCACTCTCTTGAGCCTCTGCATCACTCTCTTAATCCTCTGCATCTCTCCCTTCAGCCTCTGCATCACTCTCTTGATCCTCTGCATCACTCACTTGAGCCTCTGTATCATTCTCTTGAGCCTGTGCCTCCCTCTCTTATGCCTCTACATCATTCTCTTTAGCCTCTGCATCCCTCTCTTGAGCCTTTGAATCAGTCTCTTGAGCCTCTGCATTCCTCTCATGAGCTTCTGCATCACTCTTAAGTGCCTCTGCATCTTTCTCGTGTGCCTCTGCATCCCGCACTTTAGCCTCTGCTTCCCTCTCTTGAGCCTCTGCATCCCTCTCTTGAACCTCTGCAAACTCTCTTCAGCCTCTGCATCACTCTCGTAAGCATTTGCATCACACTCTTAAGCCTCTCATCACTCTCGTAAACCTCTGAATCACTCTCCTCAGCTTCTCTATCACTCTCTTGAGCCCCTGCATCCCTTTATTGAGCCTCTGCATCTTTCTCGTGAGGCTGTGCATCACACTCTTTTGAGCCTCTGCATCTCTCTTTTGAACTCCTGCATCCATCTCATGCGCCTTTGCATCCCTCTCATGAGCCTTTGCATCACTCGCTTAAGCCTCTGCATCCATCTCTTGAACCTCTGCATCACTCTCAAGAGCCTATGCATCCCTCTCCTGTGCCTCTTCATCCCTCACTTGAGCCTCTGCATCCGTCTTTTGAGCCCCTGCATCCCTCTCTTGAGCCTCTGCATCCCTCTCTTGAGCTTCTGCATCCCTCTCTTGAGCCTCTGCATCCCTCTCTTAAGCCTCTGCATCACTCTCTTAAGCCTCTGCTTCACTCTCATAAGCCTCTGAATCACTCTCTTGATCCTCTGCATCCCTCTCTTGAGCCTCTGCATCACTCACTTCAGGCTCTGCATCCCTTTTTTGAGCCTATACATCACTTTCCTAAGCCTCTGCATCCCTTTCATGAGCCTCTGCATCACTCTCTTGAACTCCTGCATCCCTTTTTTGAGCCTATGGATCACTTTCTTAAGCCTCTGCATCACTTTCTTGAGCATCTGCATCACTCTCTTGAACTCCTGCATCCCTCTCATCAGCCTCTGCATCCGTCATCTGAGCTTTTGCATCACTCTGTTAAGAATCTGCATCCCTCTCTTGAGCCTCTGCGTCACTCCCAAGAGCCTCTGCATCCCTCTTTTGTGCCTCTGCATCCCTCACTTGAGCCTCTGCATCCCTCTCTTGAGGCAGTGCATCCCTCTCTTGAGCCTCTGCATTTCTCTCTTAAGCCTCTGCATCACTCTCTTAAGCCTCTGCATCACTCTCGTAAGCCTCTGAATCACTCTCTTGAGCCTCTGCATCCCTCTCTTGAACTCCTGCATCCCTCTCATTAGCCTCTGCTGCCCTCTCTTGAACCTTTGCATCACTCTCTTAAGCCTCTGCATCCCTCTCTTGAGCCTCTGCATCCTTCTCCTGGGCCTCTGCATCACTCTCTAGAGATTCTGCATCACTCTATTGAGCCCCTGCATCCCTCTCTCAAGCCTCTGCATCACCCTCTTCAGCCTCTGCATCACTCTCTTAAGCCTCTGCCTTTCTCTCTTGAGCCTCTGCATCACTCTCTTGAGCCTCTGCATCCCTCTATGGAGCCCCAGCTTCCCTCTCTTGAGGCTTTTGAAACACTCTGTTGAACCTTTGCATCACTCTCTTGAGCCTCTGCATCATTCTCTTGAGCCTCTACATCCTTCTCGTAAGCCTCTACATCGTTCTCTTGAGCCCTTACATCACTCTCTTGAGCCTCTGCATCACTCTCTTAAGCCTCTGCATCTCTCTCTTCAGCCTCTGCATCACTCTCTTGATCCTCTGCATCACTTTCTTGATCCTCTGCATCAATCTCTTGAGCCTCTGCATCCCTCTCTTAAGCCTCTACATCATTCTCCTGAGCCTTTGCATCCCTCTCTTGAGCGTTTGCACCACTCTCTTCAGCCTCGGCATCACTCTCGTAAGCCTCTGCATCATTCTCTTAAGCCTCTCATCACTCTCGTAAACCTCTGAATCACTCTCTTCAGCCTCTCTATCACTCTCTTGAGCCCCTGCATCCCTTTATTGAGCCTCTGCATCACTCTCGTGAGCCTCTGCATCACTCTCTTAAGCCTCTGCATCCCTCTTTTGAGCCTCTGCATCACTTTCTTAAGCCTCTGCATCCCTTTCTTGATCCTCTGCATCTCTCTCTTGAACTCCTGCATCCATCTCATGAGCCTTTGCATCCCTCTCTTCAGCCTTTGCATCACTCGCTTAAGCCACTGCATCCTTCTCTTGAGCCTCTGCATCACTCTCAAGAGCCTCTGCATCCCTCTCATGTGCCTCTGCATCCCTCACTTGAGCCTCTGCATCCCTCTCTTGAGCCCCTGCATCCCTCTCTTGAGCCTCTGCATCCCTCGCATGAGCCTCTGCATCCCTCTCTCATGCCTCTTCACCACTCTCTTATGCCTCTGCATCACTCTCGTAAGCCTCTGAATCACTCTCTTGAGCCTAGGCATCCCCTCTCTTAACCCTCTGCAACACTCTCTTCACCCTCTGCATCACTCTCTTGTGCCTCTTCATCCCTCACTTGAGCCTCTGCATCCCTCTCTTGAGCACTGCATCCCTCCCTTGAGTCTCTGCATCCCTCTTTTGATCCTCTGCATCCCTCTCTTAAGCCTCTGCATCACTCTGTTAAGCCTCTGCATCACTCCCGTAAGCCTCCGAATCACTCTGTTGAGCTTCTGCATCCCTCTCTTGAGCCTCTGAATCACTCTCTTCAGCCTCTGCATCCTTCTCTTGAGCCTCTGCATCACTCTCTTGAGCCTCTGCATCACTCGCTTCAGCCTCTGCATCCCTCTCTTGATCCTCTGCATCACTCTCTTGAGCCTCTGCATAACTCTCTTAAGCCTTTGCATCTCTCCCTTCAGCCTCTGCATCACTCTTTGGAGCCTCTGCAGCCCTCTCTGGAGCCTCAGCATCCCTCTCATGTGCCTCTGCATCACCCTCTTCAGCCTCTGCATTACTCTCTTGAGCCTCAACATCCCTCGCCTATGCCTCCGCATAACTCTCTCGAGCCTCTACATCACCCTCTTGATTCTCTGCATCACTCTCTTAAGCCTCTGCATCACTCTCTAGAGCCTCTGCACCACTTTCTTCAGCCTCTGCATCACTCTCTTAAGCCTCTGATTCCCTCTCTTGATCCTCTGCATCACTCTTTTGAGCCTCTGCATCACTCTCTTGAGCCTCTGCATCACTCTCAAGAGCCTCTGCATCCCTCTCTTGTGCCTCTGCGTCCCTCACCTGAGCCTCTGCATCCCTCTCTTGAGCCCCTGCATCCCTCTCTTGAGCCTCTGCATCCCTCTCTTGAGCCTCTGCATCCCTCTCCTAAGCCTCTGCATCACTCTCTTAAACCTCTGCATAACTCTCGTAAGCCTCTTAATCACTCTCTTGAGCCTCTGCATCCATCTCTTGAGCCTCTGCATCACTCCCTTCAGGCTCTGCATCCCTTTTTTGAGCCTATGCATCATTTTCTTAAGCCTCTACATTCTTTTCTAGAGCCCCTGCATCACTCTCTTGAGCCTCTGCATCCCTCTCTTAAGCCTCTGCAACACTTTCTTTAGCCTCTGCATCACTCTCTTAAGCCTCTGCATCCCTCTTTTGACCATCTGCATCACTCTCGTAAGCCTCTGCATCACTCTCTTGAGCCTCTGCATAACTCTCTTGACCCTCTGCATCACTCTCTTGAGCCTCTGCACCCTCTTTTAAGCCTCTGCATAACTCTCTTATGCCTCTGAATCACTCTCTTGAGCCTCTGCATAACTCTCTTGAGCCCCTGCATCCCTCTACTGAGCCTCTGCATCCCTCTCTTGAGCCTCTGCATCCCTCTCTTAAGCCTCTGCATTACTCTCTTAAGCCTCTGCATCACTCTCGTAAGCCTCTGAATCACTCTCTTGAGCCTCTGCATTCCTCTCTTGAGCCTCTGCATCACTCTATTCAGGCTCTGCATATCTTTTTTGAGCCTATGCATCACTTTATTAAGCCTCTGCATCCCTTTCTTGAGCCTCTGCATCACTCTCTTCAACTCCTGCATCCATCTCATGAGCCTCTGCATCCCTCTCATGAGCCTCTGCATCCCTCATCTGAGCTTTTGCATCACTCGCTTAAGAATCTGCATCCATCTCTTGAGCCTCTGCGTCACTCTCAAGAGCCTCTGCATCCCTCTCGTGTGCCTCTGCATCACTCACATGAGCCTCTGCATCCCTCTCTTGAACTCCTGCATCCCTCTCATTAGCCTCTGCATCCCTCTCCTGAGCCTCTGCATCCCTCTCTAGAGCCTCTGCATCCTTCTCCTGGGCCTCTGCATCTTTCTCTTGAGCCTCTGCATTCCTCTCTTAAGTCTCTGCATCACTCTCTTGAGCCTTTGCATCACTCTCTTGAGCCCCTGCATCCCTCTCTCAAGCCTCTGCATCACCCTCTTCAGCCTCTGCATTACTCTCTTGAGCCTCAACATCCCTCTCCTATGCCTCCGCATAACTCTCTCGAGCCTCTACATCACCCTCTTGATTCTCTGCATCACTCTCTTAAGCCTCTGCATCACTCTCTAGAGCCTCTGCATCACTTTCTTCAGCCTCTGCATCACTCTCTTAAGCCTCTGCTTCCCTCTCTTGATCCTCTGCATCACTCTTTTGAGCCTCTGCATCACTCTCTTGAGCCTCTGCATCACTCTCAAGAGCCTCTGCATCCCTCTCTTGTGCCTCTGCGTCCCTCACCTGAGCCTCTGCATCCCTCTCTTGAGCCCCTGCATCCCTCTCTTGAGCCTCTGCATCCCTCTCTTGAGCCTCTGCATCCCTCTCCTAAGCCTCTGCATCACTCTCTTAAGCCTCTGCATCACTCTCGTAAGCCTCTTAATCACTCTCTTGAGCCTCTGCATTTATCTCTTGAGCCTCTGCATCACTCCCTTCAGGCTCTGCATCCCTTTTTTGAGCCTATGCATCATTTTCTTAAGCCTCTACATCCTTTTCTAGAGCCCCTGCATCACTCTCTTGAGCCTCTGCATCCCTCTCTTAAGCCTCTGCAACACTCTCTTCAGCCTCTGCATCACTCTCTTAAGCCTCTGCATCCCTCTCTTGACCATCTGCATCACTCTCGTAAGCATCTGCATCACTCTCTTGAGCGTCTGCATAACTCTCTTGAGCCTCTGCATCACTCTCTTGAGCCTCTGCACCCTCTTTAAAGCCTCTGCATAACTCTCTTAAGCCTCTGCATCACTCTTTTAAGCCTCTACATCTCTCTCTTCAGCCTCTGCATCACTCTCTTGATCATCTGCATCACTCTCTTGAGCCTCTGCATCAATCTCTTGAGCCTCTGCATCCCTCTCTTAAGCCTCTACATCATTCTCCTGAGCCTTTGCATCCCTCTCTTGAGCGTTTGCATCACTCTCTTAAGCCTCTGCCTTCCTCTCATGAGCCTCTGCATCACTCTCAGGTGCCTCTGCATCTTTCTCTTGTGCCTCTGCATCCCTTTCTTTAGCCTCTGCATCCCTCTCTTGAGCCTCTGCATCATCCCTCTCTTGAGCCTCTGCACCACTCTCTTCAGCCTCTGCATCACTCTCGTAAGCCTCTGCATCATTCTCTTAAGCCTCTCATCACTCTCGTAAACCTCTGAATCACTCTCTTCAGCCACTCTATCACTCTTTTGAGCCCCTGCATCCCTTTATTGAGCCTCTGCATCACTCTCGTGAGCCTCTGCATCACTCTCGTGAGCCTCTGCATCACTCTCTTAAGCCTCTGCATCCCTCTTTTGAGCCTCTGCATCACTTTTTTAAGCCTCTGCATCCCTTTCTTGATCCTCTGCATCTCTCTCTTGAACTCCTCCATCCATCTCATGAGCCTTTGCATCCCTCTCTTGAGCCTTTGCATCACTCGCTTAAGACTCTGCATCCCTCTCTTGAGCCTCTGCATCACTCTCAAGAGCCTCTGCATCCCTCTCTTGTGCCTCTGCATCACTCTCTTGAGCCTCTGCATCACTCTCGTAAGCCTCTGAATCACTCTCTTGAGCCTCTGCATCACTCTCTTCAGGCTCTGCATATCTTTTTTGAGCCTATGCATTACTTTATTAAGCCTCTGCATCCCTTTCTTGAGCCTCTGCATCACTCTCTTGAACTCCTACATCCCTCGCATGAGCCTCTGCATCCCTCTCCTGAGCCTCTGCATCCCTCATCTGAGCTATTGCATCACTCGCTTAAGAATCTGCATCCCTCTCTTGAGCCTGAGCCTCTGCATCCCTCTCTTGTGCTTCTGCATCCCTCACATGAGCCTCTGCATCCCTCTCTTGAGGCAGTGCATCCCTCTCTTGAGCCTCTGCATTTCTCTCTTGAACTCCTGCATCCCTCTCATTAGCCTCTGCATCCCTCTCTTGAACCTTTGCATCACTCTCTTAAGCCTCTGCATCCCTCTCCTGACCCTCTGCATCCCTCTCTAGAGCCTCTGCATCCTTCTCCTGGGCCTCTGCATCCCTCTCTTGAGCCTATGCATCCCTCTCTTAAGTGTCTGCATCACTCTCTTGAGCCTTTGCATCACTCTCTTGAGCCCCTGCATCCCTCTCTCAAGCCTCTGCATCACCCTCTTCAGCCTCTGCATTACTCTCTTGAGCCTCAGCATCCCTCTCCTAAGCCTCCGCATAACTCTCTCGAGCCTCTACATCACCCTCTTGATTCTCTGCTACACTCTTATAAGCCTCTGAATCACTCTCTTGACCCTCTGCATCCCTTTCTTAAGCCTCTGCATCCCTCTCCTAAGCCTCTGCATCACTCTCTTAAGCCTCTGCATCACTCTCTAGAGCCTTTGCATCACTTTCTTCAGCCTCTGCATCACTCTCTTAAGCCTCTGCTTCCCTCTCTTGATCCTCTGCATCACTCTCTTGAGCCTCTGCATCACTCTCTTGATCGTCTGCATCACTCTCTTGAGCCTCTGCATCACTCTCTTGAGCCTCTCTATCACTCTATTGAGCCTCTGCATCGCTCTCTTGAACCTCTGCATCACTCTCTTAAGACTCTGCATCCCTCTCTTGATTCTCTGCATCACTCTCTTCAGGCTCTGCATCCCTTTTTGAGTCTATGCATCACTTTTTTAAGCATCTGCATCCCTTTCTTGAGCCTCTGCATCACTCTCTTGAACGCCTGCATCCCTCTCATCAGCCTCTGCATCTGTCATCTGAGCTTTTGCATCACTCTGGTAAGAATCTGCATCCCTCTCCTGAGCCTCTGCGTCACTCTCAAGAGCCTCTGCATCCCTCTCTTGTGCCTCTGTATCCCGCACTTGAGCCTCTGCATCCCTCTCTTAAGGCAGTGCATCCCTCTCTTGAGCCTCTGCATTTCTCTCTTAAGCCTCTGCATCATTCTCTTAAGCCTCTGCATCACTCTCGTAAGCCTCTGAATCACTCTCTTGAGCCTCTGCATCCCTCTCTTGATCTCCTGCATCCCTCTCATTAGCCTCTGCTTCCCTCTCTCTTGAACCTTTGCATCACTCTCTTAAGCCTCTGTATTTCTCTCCTGAGCCTATGCATCCCTCTCTTGAGCCTCTGCATCCTTCTCCTGGGCCTCTGCATCCCTCTTTTGAGCCTCTGCATCCCTCTCTTAAGTCTCTGCATCACTCCCTTGAACCTCTGCATCACTCTCTTGAGCCACTGCATTCCTCTCTCAAGCCTCTGCATCACACTCGTGAGCATCTGCCTCACTCTCTTAAGCCTCTGCATCCCTCTTTTGAGCCTCTGCATCACTTTCTTAACCATCTCTCTCTTGAACTCCTGCTTCCATCTCATGAGCCTTTGCATCCCTCTCTTGAGCCTTTGCATCACTCGCTTAAGCCTCTGCATCCCTCTCTTGAGCCTCTGCATCACTCTCAAGAGCCTCTGCATCCCTCTCATGTGCCTCTGCATCCCTCACTTGAGCCTCTGCATCCCTCACTTGAGCCTCTGCATCCCTCTCTTGAGCCTCTGCATCCCTCTCTTAAGCCTCTGCATCACTCTCTTAAGCCTCTGCAATACTCTCGTAAGCCTCTGAATCACTCTCTTGAGCCTCTGCATTCCTCTCTTGAGCCTCTGCATCACTCTCTTCAGGCTTTGCATATCTTGTTTGAGCCTATGCATCACTTTATTAAGCCTCTGCATCCCTTTCTTGAGCCTCTGCATCACTCTCTTCAACTCCTGCATCCCTCACATGAGCCTCTGCATCCCTCTCATGAGCCTCTGCATCCCTCATCTGAGCTTTTGCATCACTCTCTTAAGAATCTGCATCCATCTCTTGAGCCTCTGCGTCACTCTCAAGAGCCTCTGCATCCCTCTCTTGAGCCTCTGCATCCCTCACATGAGTCTCTGCATCCCCCTTTTGAACTCCTGCATCCCTCTCATTATAATGCCTCTGCATCCCTCCTTGAACCTTTGCATCACTCGCTTAAGCCTCTGCATCCCTCTCCTGAGCCTCTGCATCCCTCTCAAGAGCCTCTGCATCCTTCTCCTGGGCCTCTGCATCTTTCTCTTGAGCCTCTGCATTCCTCTCTTAAGTCTCTGCATCACTCTCTTGAGCCTTTGCATCACTCTCTTGAGCCCCTGCATCCCTCTCTCAAGCCTCTGCATCACCCTCTTCAGCCTCTGCATTACTCTCTTGAGCCTCAACATCCCTCTCCTATGCCTCCGCATAACTCTCTCGATCCTCTACATCACCCTCTTGATTCTCTGCATCACTCTCTTAAGCCTCTGCATCACTCTCTAGAGCCTCTGCATTACTTTCTTCAGCCTCTGCATCACTCTCTTAAGCCTCTGCTTCCCTCTCTTGATCCTCTGCATCACTCTTTTGAGCCTCTGCATCACTCTCTTGAGCCTCTGCATCACTCTCAAGAGCCTCTGCATCCCTCTCTTGTGCCTCTGCGTCCCTCACCTGAGCCTCTGCATCCCTCTCTTGAGCCCCTGCATCCCTCTCTTGAGCCTCTGCATCCCTCTCTTGAGCCTCTGCATCCCTCTCCTAAGCCTCTGCATCACTCTCTTGATCGTCTGCATCACTCTCTTGAGCCTCTGCATCACTCTCTTGAGCCTCTCTATCACTCTATTGAGCCTCTGCATCACTCTCTTGAGCCTCTGCATCACTCTCTTAAGACTTTGCATCCCTCTCTTAAACTTTTGCATCACTCTCTTGAGCCTCTGTATCATACTCTTGAGCCTCTGCATCCCTCTCTTAAGCCTCTACATCATTCTCTTGGGCCTCTACATCACTCTCTTGAGCCTCTGCATCACTCTCTAAAGCCTCTGCCTTTCTCTCTTGAGCCTCTGCATAACTCTCTTAAGCCTCTCCATCCCTCTCTGGAGCCTCAGCATCCTTCTCTTGAACCTTTTGCAGCAATCTCTTGAGCCTCTGCTTCATTCTCTTGAGCCTCTGCATCCCTCTCTTAACCCTCTGCATCACTCTCTTGAGCCTCTGCATCACTCTCTTGAGCCTCTGCATCACTCCCTTAAGCCTCTGCATTACTCTCTTAAACCTCTGCATCCCTCTCTTGATCCTCTGCATCAGTCTCTTGAGCCTCTGCATCATTATCTTGAGCCTCTACATCCTTCTCTTAAGCCTCTACATCATTCTCTTGAACCCCTGCATCACTCTCTTGAGCCTCTGCATCACTCTCTTCAGCCTCTGCATCACTCTCTTCAGCCTCTGCATCAGTCTCTTAAGCCTCTGCTTCCCTCTCTTGATCCTCTGCATCACTCTCTTCAGCCTCTGCATCACTCTCTTAAGCCTCTGCTTCCCTCTCTTGATCCTCTGCATCACTCTCTTGAGCCTCTGCATCACTCTCTTTATCGTCTGCGTCACTCGCTTGAGCCTCTGCTTCACTCTCTTGAGCCTATCTATTACTCTATTGAGCCTCTGCATCACTCTCTTGAGCCTTTGCATCACTTTCTTAAGCCTCTGCATTCCTCTCCTGATTCTCTGCATCACTCTCTTAAGCCTCTACATCATTCTCTTTAGCCTCTGCATCACTCTTTTGAGCCTCTGCATCACTCCCTTGAACCTCTGCACCCCTCTCTGGAGCCTCAGCATCCCTCTCTTGAGCCTTTTGCAGCACTCTCTTGAGCCTCTGCATCATTCTCTTGAGCTTCTGCATCCCTCTCTTAAGCCTCTGCATCACCCTCTTGAGCCTCTGCATCCTCTTTTAAGCCTCTGCATCACTCTATTGAGCCTCTGCATCCCTCTCTTGAGCCTCTGCATCACTCTCATGAGCCTCTGCATCACTCTCTTGAGCCTCTGCATCACTCTCCTGAGCCTCTGATTCACTCTAGTAAACCTCTGCATCCCCCTCTTGATCCTCTGCATCACTCTCTTGAGCCTCTGCATTATTCTCTTGAGCCTCTACATCCTTCTCTTAAGCCTCTACATCATTCTCTTGAGCCCATGCATCACTCTCTTGTGCCTCTGCATCACTCTCTTAAGCCTTTGCATCTCTCTCTTCAGCCTCTGCATCACTCTCTTGATCCCCTGCATCACTCTCTTGAGCTTCGGCATCATTTTCCTGAGCCTCTGCATCCCTCTCTTAAGCCTCTACATCATTCTCTTGAGCCTCTGCATCCCTCTCTTGAGCCTTTGCATCACTCTCTTAAGCCTCTTCATCCCTCTCTTGAGCCTCTGCATCACTCTCAAGTGCCTCTGCATCTTTCTGTTGTGCCTCTGCATCCCTCACTTTAGCCTCTGCATCCCTCTCTCGAGCCTCTGCAACACTCTCTTCAGCCTCTGCATCACTCTCTTCAGCCTCTGCATCCCTCTCCTGATCATCTGCATCACTCTCGTAAGCCTCTGCATCACTCTCCTGAGCCTCTGCATAACTCTCTTGAGCCTCTGCATCACTCTTTTGAGCCTCTGCATCCCTCTTTTAAGCCTCTGCATCGCTCTTTTAAGCCTATGCATCACTCTCTTAAGCCTCTGCATCACTCTCTTATGCCTCTGAATCACTCGCTTGAGCCTCTGAATAACTCTCTTGAGCACCTGCATCCCTCTCTCAAGCCTCTGCATCACTCTCTTGAGCCTCTGCATCCCTCTCTTGAGCCTCTGCATCTCTCTCTTCAGCCTCTTCAGCCCTCTCTTGAGCCTCTGCAACACTCACTTCAGCCTCTGCATAACTCTCTTAATCCTCTGAATCCCTCTTTTGAGGCCTCTGCATAACTCTCTCGTGCCTCTGCATCACTCTCTTGATTCTCTGCATCACTCTTGTAAGCATCTGAATCACTCTCTTGAGCCTCTACATAACTCACTTGATCCTCTGCATCACTCTCTTGAGCCTGTGCATCACCCTCTTGATCCTCTGCATCACTCTCTTGAGCCTCTGCATCATTCTCTTGAGCCTCTGCATCCCTCTCTTAAGCCTCTACATCATTCTCTTGAGCCTCTGCATCCCTCTCTTGAGCCTCTGCATCACTCTCTTCGGCGTCTTCATCCATCTTTTTTAGCCTCTGCAACACTCTCTTCAGCCTCTGCATCACTCTCTTCAGCCTCTGCATCCCTCTCCTGATCATCTGCATCACTCTCGTAAGCCTCTGCATCACTCTCCTGAGCCTCTGCATAACTCTCTTGAGCCTCTGCATCACTCTTTTGAGCCTCTGCATCCCTCTTTTAAGCCTCTGCATCTTTCTCTTGAGCCTCTGCATCGCTCTTTTAAGCCTATGCATCACTCTCTTAAGCCTCTGCATCACTCTCTTATGCCTCTGAATCACTCGCTTGAGCCTCTGAATAACTCTCTTGAGCACCTGCATCCCTCTCTCAAGCCTCTGCATCACTCTCTTGAGCCTCTGCATCCCTCTCTTGAGCCTCAGCATCTCTCTCTCTTCAGCCTCTTCAGCCCTCTCTTGAGCCTCTGCAACACTCACTTCAGCCTCTGCATAACTCTCTTAATCCTCTGAATCCCTCTTTTGAGGCCTCTGCATAACTCTCTCGTGCCTCTGCATCACTCTCTTGATTCTCTGCATCACTCTTGTAAGCATCTGAATCACTCTCTTGAGCCTCTACATAACTCTCTTGATCCTCTGCATCACTCTCTTGAGCCTCTACATCACCCTTTTGATCCTCTGCATCACTAACCTGAGCCTCTGCATCATTCTCTTGAGCCTCTGCATCCCTCTCTTAAGCCTCTACATCATTCTCTTGAGACTCTGCATCCCTCTCTTGAGCCTCAGCATCTCTCTCTTGAACTCCTGCATCTCTCTCGTGAGCCTTTGCATCCCTCTCTTGAGCCTTTGCATCACTCTTTTAAGCCTCTGCCTCCCTCTCTTGAGCCTCTGCGTCACTCTCAAGAGCCTCTGCTTCCCTCTCTTGTGCCTCTGCAACCCTCACATGAGCCTCTGCATCCCTCTCTTGAGCTTCTGCATCCCTCTCTTGGGCCTCTGCATCCCTCTCTTGAGCCTCTGCATCCGTCTTTTAATCCTTTGCATCACTCTCTTAAGCCTCTGCATCACTCTCTTAAGCCTCTGAATCACTCTCTTAAGCATTTGCATCACTCTGTTGATTCCCTGCATCCCTCTCTCAAGCCTCTGCATAACTCTCTTGAGCCTCTGCATCACCCTCTTAAGCGTCTGCATTTCTCTCGTGAGCCTCTGCATCCCTCTCCTAAGCCTCTGCCTCATTCTCTTAAGCCTCTGTATCACTCTCTTGAGCCTCTCCATCCCTCTCGTGAACCTCTGCATCACTCTCTTCAGCCTCTTCATCCCTCTCTTGAGCCTCTGCAACACTCTCTTCAACCTCTGGATCACTCTCTTAAGCCTCTGAATCCCTCTCTTAAGCCTCTGCATCACCCTCTTGAGCCTCTGCATCACTCTCTTGAGCCTCTGCATCACTCTCATGAGCCTCTGCATCACTCTCTTGTGCCTCTGCATCACTCTCCTGAGCCTCTGCATTATTCTCTTGAGCCTCTACATCCTTCTCTTAAGCCTCTACATCATTCTCTTGAGCCCATGCATCACTCTCTTGTGCCTCTGCATCACTCTCTTAAGCCTTTGCATCTCTCTCTTCAGCCTCTGCATCACTCTCTTGATCCTCTGCATCACTCTCTTGAGCCTCGGCATCATTTTCCTGAGCATCTGCATCCCTCTCTTAAGCCTCTACATCATTCTCTTGAGCCTCTGCATCCCTCTCTTGAGCCTTTGCATCACTCTCTTAAGCATCTTCATCCCTCTCTTGAGCCTCTGCATCACTCTCAAGTGCCTCTGCATCTTACTCTTGTGCCTCTGCATCCCTCACTTTAGCCTCTGCATCCCTCTCTCGAGCCTCTGCACCACTCTCTTAAGCCTCTGCATCACTCTCGTAAGCCTCTGAATCACTCTCTTGAGCCTCTGCATCCCTCTCTTGAGCCTCTGAATCACTCTCTAGAGCCTCTGTATCCCTCTCATAATCCTCTGCATCACTCTCGTAAGCATCTGAATCATTCTCTTGAGCCTCTACATCCCTCTCTTTAGCCACTGAATCCCTCTCTAAAGCCTCTGCATCAGTCACTTGAGCCTATGCATCACTCTCTTGAGCCTCTGCATCACTCTCTTGAGCCTCTGCATCCCTCTCTTAAGCCTCTGCAACACTCTCTTCAGCCTCTGCATCACTCTCTTCAGCCTCTGCATCCCTCTCCTGATCATCTGGCTCACTCTCGTAAGCCTCTGCATCACTCTCCTGAGCCTCTGCATAACTCTCTTGAGCCTCTGCATCACTCTTTTGAGCCTCTGCATCCCTCTTTTAAGCCTCTGCATCGCTCTTTTAAGCCTATGCATCACTCTCTTAAGCCTCTGCATCACTCTCTTATGCCTCTGAATCACTCGCTTGAGCCTCTGAATAACTCTCTTGAGCACCTGCATCCCTCTCTCAAGCCTCTGCATCACTCTCTTGAGCCTCTGCATCCCTCTCTTGAGCCTCTGCATCTCTCTCTTCAGCCTCTTCAGCCCTCTCTTGAGCCTCTGCAACACTCACTTCAGCCTCTGCATAACTCTCTTAATCCTCTGAATCCCTCTTTTGAGGCCTCTGCATAACTCTCTCGTGCCTCTGCATCACTCTCTTGATTCTCTGCATCACTCTTGTAAGCATCTGAATCACTCTCTTGAGCCTCTACATAACTCACTTGATCCTCTGCATCACTCTCTTGAGCCTGTGCATCACCCTCTTGATCCTCTGCATCACTCTCTTGAGCCTCTGCATCATTCTCTTGAGCCTCTGCATCCCTCTCTTAAGCCTCTACATCATTCTCTTGAGCCTCTGCATCCCTCTCTTGAGCCTCTGCATCACTCTCTTCGGCGTCTTCATCCATCTTTTTTAGCCTCTGCAACACTCTCTTCAGCCTCTGCATCACTCTCTTCAGCCTCTGCATCCCTCTCCTGATCATCTGCATCACTCTCGTAAGCCTCTGCATCACTCTCCTGAGCCTCTGCATAACTCTCTTGAGCCTCTGCATCACTCTTTTGAGCCTCTGCATCCCTCTTTTAAGCCTCTGCATCTTTCTCTTGAGCCTCTGCATCGCTCTTTTAAGCCTATGCATCACTCTCTTAAGCCTCTGCATCACTCTCTTATGCCTCTGAATCACTCGCTTGAGCCTCTGAATAACTCTCTTGAGCACCTGCATCCCTCTCTCAAGCCTCTGCATCACTCTCTTGAGCCTCTGCATCCCTCTCTTGAGCCTCAGCATCTCTCTCTCTTCAGCCTCTTCAGCCCTCTCTTGAGCCTCTGCAACACTCACTTCAGCCTCTGCATAACTCTCTTAATCCTCTGAATCCCTCTTTTGAGGCCTCTGCATAACTCTCTCGTGCCTCTGCATCACTCTCTTGATTCTCTGCATCACTCTTGTAAGCATCTGAATCACTCTCTTGAGCCTCTACATAACTCTCTTGATCCTCTGCATCACTCTCTTGAGCCTCTACATCACCCTTTTGATCCTCTGCATCACTAACCTGAGCCTCTGCATCATTCTCTTGAGCCTCTGCATCCCTCTCTTAAGCCTCTACATCATTCTCTTGAGACTCTGCATCCCTCTCTTGAGCCTCAGCATCTCTCTCTTGAACTCCTGCATCTCTCTCGTGAGCCTTTGCATCCCTCTCTTGAGCCTTTGCATCACTCTTTTAAGCCTCTGCCTCCCTCTCTTGAGCCTCTGCGTCACTCTCAAGAGCCTCTGCTTCCCTCTCTTGTGCCTCTGCAACCCTCACATGAGCCTCTGCATCCCTCTCTTGAGCTTCTGCATCCCTCTCTTGGGCCTCTGCATCCCTCTCTTGAGCCTCTGCATCCGTCTTTTAATCCTTTGCATCACTCTCTTAAGCCTCTGCATCACTCTCTTAAGCCTCTGAATCACTCTCTTAAGCATTTGCATCACTCTGTTGATTCCCTGCATCCCTCTCTCAAGCCTCTGCATAACTCTCTTGAGCCTCTGCATCACCCTCTTAAGCGTCTGCATTTCTCTCGTGAGCCTCTGCATCCCTCTCCTAAGCCTCTGCCTCATTCTCTTAAGCCTCTGTATCACTCTCTTGAGCCTCTCCATCCCTCTCGTGAACCTCTGCATCACTCTCTTCAGCCTCTTCATCCCTCTCTTGAGCCTCTGCAACACTCTCTTCAACCTCTGGATCACTCTCTTAAGCCTCTGAATCCCTCTCTTAAGCCTCTGCATCACCCTCTTGAGCCTCTGCATCACTCTCTTGAGCCTCTGCATCACTCTCATGAGCCTCTGCATCACTCTCTTGTGCCTCTGCATCACTCTCCTGAGCCTCTGCATTATTCTCTTGAGCCTCTACATCCTTCTCTTAAGCCTCTACATCATTCTCTTGAGCCCATGCATCACTCTCTTGTGCCTCTGCATCACTCTCTTAAGCCTTTGCATCTCTCTCTTCAGCCTCTGCATCACTCTCTTGATCCTCTGCATCACTCTCTTGAGCCTCGGCATCATTTTCCTGAGCATCTGCATCCCTCTCTTAAGCCTCTACATCATTCTCTTGAGCCTCTGCATCCCTCTCTTGAGCCTTTGCATCACTCTCTTAAGCATCTTCATCCCTCTCTTGAGCCTCTGCATCACTCTCAAGTGCCTCTGCATCTTACTCTTGTGCCTCTGCATCCCTCACTTTAGCCTCTGCATCCCTCTCTCGAGCCTCTGCACCACTCTCTTAAGCCTCTGCATCACTCTCGTAAGCCTCTGAATCACTCTCTTGAGCCTCTGCATCCCTCTCTTGAGCCTCTGAATCACTCTCTAGAGCCTCTGTATCCCTCTCATAATCCTCTGCATCACTCTCGTAAGCATCTGAATCATTCTCTTGAGCCTCTACATCCCTCTCTTTAGCCACTGAATCCCTCTCTAAAGCCTCTGCATCAGTCACTTGAGCCTATGCATCACTCTCTTGAGCCTCTGCATCACTCTCTTGAGCCTCTGCATCCCTCTCTTAAGCCTCTGCAACACTCTCTTCAGCCTCTGCATCACTCTCTTCAGCCTCTGCATCCCTCTCCTGATCATCTGGCTCACTCTCGTAAGCCTCTGCATCACTCTCCTGAGCCTCTGCATAACTCTCTTGAGCCTCTGCATCACTCTTTTGAGCCTCTGCATCCCTCTTTTAAGCCTCTGCATCTTTCTCTTGAGCTTCTGCATCGCTCTTTTAAGCCTATGCATCACTCTCTTAAGCCTCTTCATCACTCTCTTATGCCTTTGAATCACTCGCTTGAGCCTCTGAATAACTCTCTTGAGCACCTGCATCCCTCTCTCAAGCCTCTGCATCCCTCTCTTGAGCCTCTGCATCTCTCTCTTCAGCCTCTTCAGCCCTCTCTTGAGCCTCTGCAACACTCACTTCAGCCTCTGCATCACTCTCTTAATCCTCTGAATCCCTCTTTTGAGGCCTCTGCATAACTCTCTCGTGCCTCTGCATCACTCTCCTGATTCTCTGCATCACTCTTGTAAGCATCTGAATCACTCTCTTGAGCCTCTACATAACTCACTTGATCCTCTGCATCACTCTCTTGAGCCTGTGCATCACCCTCTTGATCCTCTGCATCACTCTCTTGAGCCTCTGCATCATTCTCTTGAGCCTCTGCATCCCTCTCTTAAGCCTCTACATCATTCTCTTGAGCCTCTGCATCCCTCTCTTGAGCCTCTGCATCACTCTCTTCGGCGTCTTCATCCATCTTTTTTAGCCTCTGCAACACTCACTTCAGCCTCTGCATCACTCTCTTATGCCTCTGAGTCCCTCTCTTGAGGCCTCTGCATAACTCTCTCGAGCCTCTGCATCACTCTCTTGATTCTCTGCATCACTCTTGTAAGCATCTGAATCACTCTCTCGAGCCTCTACATAACTCTCTTGATCCTCTGCATCACTCTCTTGAGCCTCTGCATCACCCTTTTGATCCTCTGCATCACTAAACTGAGCCTCTACATCATTCTCTTGAGCCTCTGCATCCCTCTCTTGAGCCTCTGCATCTCTCTCTTGAACTCCTGCATCTCTCTCGTGAGCCTTTGCATCCCTCTCTTGAGCCTTTGCATCACTCTTTTAAGCCTCTGCCTCCCTCTCTTGAGCCTCTGCATCACTCTCAAGAGGCTCTGCTTCCCTCTCTTGTGCCTCTGCATCCCTCACATGAGCCTCTGCATCCCTCTCTTGAGCTTCTGCATCCCTCTCTTGGGCCTCTGCATCCCTCTCTTGAGCCTCTGCATCCGTCTTTTAATCCTTTGCATCACTCTCTTAAGCCTCTGCATAACTCTCTTAAGCCTCTGAATCACTCTCTTAAGCATCTGCATCACTCTGTTGATCCCCTGCAACCCTCTCTCAAGCCTCTGCATAACTCTCTTGAGCCTCTGCATCACCCTCTTAAGCGTCTGCATTTCTCTCGAGAGCCTCTGCATCCCTCTCCTAAGCCTCTACCTCATTCTCTTAAGCCTCTGCATCACTCTCTTGAGCCTCTCCATCCCTCTCGTGAACCTCTGCATCACTCTCTTCAGCCTCTTCATCCCTCTCTTGAGCCTCTGCAACACTCTCTTCAACCTCTGGATCACTCTCTTAAGCTTCTGAATCTCTCTCTTGAGGCCTCTGCATAACTCTCTCGAGCCTCTGCATCACTCTCTTGATTCTCTGCATCACTCTCGAAGGTCTCTGAATCACTCTCTCGAGCCTCTGCATCACTCTTTTGATCCTCTACATCACTCTCTTGATCCCCTGCATCCCTCTCTCAAGCCCCTGCATCACTCTCTTGAGCATCTGCATCACCCTCTTAAGCGTCTGCATTACACTCTTGAGCCTCTGCATCCCTCTCCTAAGCCTCTGCCTCACTCTCTTAAGCCTCTGCATCACTCTCTTGAGCCTCTGCATCCCTCTCTTCAGCTTCTGCATCACTCTCTTGAGCCTCTTCATCCCTGTCTTGAGCCTCTGCAACACTCTCTTCAGCCTCTGCATCACTCTGTTAAGCCTCTGAATCCCTCTCTTGAGGCCTCTGCATAACTCTCTCGAGCCTCTGCATCGCTCTTTTGATCCTCTGCATCACTCTCTTGAGCCTCTACATCACTCTCTTGAGTCTCTGCATCACTCTCTAGAGCCTCTGCACCACTCTCTTAAGCCTCTGCATCACTCTCTTAAGCCTCTGAATCACTCTCCTGAGCCTCTGCATCCCTCTCATGAGCCTCTGCATCACTCCCAAGAGCCTCTGCGTCCCTCTCATTTGCCACTTCATCCCTCACTTGAGCCTCTGCATATCTCTCATGAGCCTCTGCATTACTCTCTTGAACTCCTGCTTCCCTCTCTTGTGCCTCTGCATCCCTCACGTGAGCCTCTGCATCCCTCTCTTGAGCTTCTGCATCCCTCTCTTGGGCCTCTGCATCCCTCTCTTGAGCCTCTGCATCCGTCTTTTAATCCTTTCCATCACTCTCTTAAGCCTCTGCATCACTCTCTTAAGCCTCTGAATCACTCTCTTAAGCATCTGCATCACTCTGTTGATCCCCTGCATCCCTCTCTCAAGCCTCTGCATAACTCTCTTGAGCCTCTGCATCACCCTCTTAAGCGTCTGCATTTCTCTCGTGAGCCTCTGCATCCCTCTCCTAAGCCTCTGCCTCATTCTCTTAAGCCTCTGCATCACTCTCTTGAGCCTCTCCATCCCTCTCGTAAACCTCTGCATCACTCTCTTCAGCCTCTTCATCCCTCTCTTGAGCCTCTGCAACACTCTCTTCAACCTCTGGATCACTCTCTTAAGCCTCTGAATCCCTCTCTTGAGGCCTCTGCATAACTCTCTCGAGCCTCTCCATCACTCTCTTGATTCTCTGCATCACTCTCGAAGGTCTCTGAATCACTCTCTCGAGCCTCTGCATCACTCTCTTGAGCCTCTGCATCCCTCTCTTCAGCTTCTGCATCACTCTCTTGGACCTCTTCATCCCAGTCTTGAGCCTCTGCAACACTCTCTTCAGCCTCTGCATCACTCTCTTAAGCCTCTGAATCCCTCTCTTGAGGCCTCTGCATAACTCTCTCGAGCCTCTGCATCGCTCTCTTGATCCTCTGCATCACTCTCTTGAGCCTCTACATCACTCTCTTGAGTCTCTGCATCACTCTCTAGAGCCTCTGCATCACTCTCTTAAGCCTCTGCATCACTCTCGTAAGCCTCTGAATCACTCTCCTGAGCCTCTGCATCCCTCTCATGAGCCTCTGCATCACTCCCAAGAGCCTCTGCGTCCCTCTCATTTGCCACTTCATCCCTCACTTGAGCCTCTGCATATCTCTCATGAGCCTCTGCATTACTCTCTTGAACTCCTGCATCCCTCTCATGAGCCTCTGCATCCCTCACTTGAGCCTTAGCATAACTCTCTTAAACCTCTGCATCCCTCTCTTGTGCCTCTGCTTCCCTCACTGTAGCCTCTGCATCCCTCTCTTGAGCCCCTGCATCCCTCTTTTGAGCCTCTCCATCACTTTCGTAAGCCTCTGCATCCCTTTCTTGAGCCTCTGTATCTCTCTCTTGAACTCCTCCATCCCTCTCATGAGCCTTTGCATCCCTCTCTTGAGCCTTTGCATCACTCGCTTAAGCTTCTGCATCCCTCTCTTTGGCCTCTGCATCCCTCACTTGAGCCTCTGCATCCCTCTCTTGAGCCCCTGCATCCCTCTCTTGAACCTTTGCATCTCTCTCTCTTGAGCCTCTGCATCCCTCTCCTAAGCTTCTGCATCACTCTCGTAAGCCTCTGAATCACTCTCTTGAGCCCCTGCATCCCTCTCTTGAGCCTCTGAGTCACTCTCCTGAGCCTCTGCATCCCTCTCTTAAGCCTCTGCATCACTCTTGTAAGCCTCTGAATCATTCTCTTGAGCCTCTGCATCCCTCTCGTGAGCCTCTGAGTCACTCTCTTGAGCCTCTGCATCCCTCTCTTAAGCCTCTACATCCCTCTTTTTAGCCTCTGCATCCCTCTCTAAAGCCTCTACATCCCTCTTTTTAGCCTCTGCATCCCTCTCTTGAGCCTCTGCATCACTCTCTTGAGCCTCTGCATCCCTCTCTTAAGCCTCTGCATCCCTCTCTTGATCATCTGCATCACTCTCGTAAGCCTCTGCATCACTCTCTTGAGCCTCTGCATAACTCTCTTGAGCCTCTGCATCACTCTCTTGAGCCTTTGCATCCCTCTTTTAAGCCTTTGCATCACTCTCTTGAGCCTCTGCATCCCTTTTTTAAGCCTCTGCATCACTCTCTTAAGCCTCTGCATCACTCTCTCATGCCTCTGCATCACTCACATGAGCCTCTGCATCCCTCTCTTGAGCCTCTGCCTCTCTCTCTTCAACCTCTTCATCACTCTCTTGAGCCTCTGCAACACTCATCTCAGCCTCTGCATCACTCTCTTAAGCCTCGGAATCCCTATCTTCAGGCCTCTGCATAACTCTCTCGAGCCTCTGCATCACTCTCTTGATTCTCTGCATCACTCTCGTAAGTATCTGAATCACTCTCTTGAGCCTCTGCATCACCGTCTTGATCCTCTGCATCACTCTCTTGAGCCTCTGCATCATTCCCTTGAGCCTCTACATCCCTCTCTTAAGCCTCTACATCATTCTCTTGAGCCTCTGCATCTCTCTCTTGAACTCCTGCTTCTCTCTCATGAGCCTTTGCATCCCTCTCTTGAGCCTTTGCATCACTCTTTTAAGCCTCTGCATCCCTCTCTTGAGCCTCTGCATCACTCTCTTGAACTCCTGCATCCCTCTCATGAGCCTCTGCATCCCTCATTTCAGCCTTTGCATCACTCTCTTAAGCCTCTGCATCCCTCTCTTGTGCCTCTGCTTCCCTCACTCCAACCTCTGCATCCCTCTCTTGAGCCCCTGCATCCTTCTTTTGAGGGTCTGCATCACTTTCTTAAGCCTCTGCATCCCTTTCTTGAGAATCTGCATCTCTCTCGTGAACTCCTCCATCCCTCTCATGAGCCTTTGCATCCCTCTCTTGAGCCTTTGCATCACTCGCTTAAGCTTCTGCATCCCTCTCTTTGGCCTCTGCCTCCCTCACTTGAGCCTCAGCATCCCTCTCTTGAGCCCCTGCATCCCTCTCTTGAACCTCTGCATCTCTCTCTTGAGCCTCTGCATCCCTCTCTTAAGCCTCTGCATCTCTCTCTTAAGCTTCTGCATCACTCTCGTAAGCCTCTGAATCACTCTCTTGAGCCTCTGCATCCCGCTCTTGAGCCTCTGAGTCACTCTCCTTAGCCTCTGCATCCCTCTCTTAAGCCTCTGCATCACTCTTGTAAGCCTCTGAATCATTTTCTTGAGCCTCTGCATCCCTCTCTTGAGCCTCTGAGTCACTCTCATGAGCCTCTGCATCCCTCTCTTAAGCCTCTACATCAGTCTCTTGATTCTCTACATCACTCTCTTGAGCCTCTGCATCACTCTCTTGAGCCTCTGCATCCCTCTCTTAAGCCTCTGCAACACTCTCTTCAGCCTCTGCATCACTCTCTTAAGCCTCTGCATCCCTCTCTTGATCATCTGCATCACTCTCGTAAGCCTCTGCATCACTCTCTTGAGCCTCTGCATAACTCTCTTAAGCCTCTGCATCACTCTCTTGAGCCTCTGCATCCCTCTCTTCAGCTTCTGCATCACTCTCTTGAGCCTCTTCATCCCTGTCTTGAGCCCCTGCAACACTCTCTTCAGCCTCTGCATCACTCTCTTAAGCCTCTGAATCCCTCTCTTGAGGCCTCTGCATAACTCTCTCGAGCCTCTGCATCGCTCTCTTGATCCTCTGCATCACTCTCTTGAGCCTCTACATCACTCTCTTGAGTCTCTGCATCACTCTCTAGAGCCTCTGCATCACTCTCTTAAGCCTCTGCATCACTCTCGTAACCCTCTGAATCACTCTCCTGAGCCTCTGCATTACTCTCATGAGCCTCTGCATCACTCCCAAGAGCCTCTGCGTCCCTCTCATTTACCACTTCATCCCTCACTTGAGCCACTGCATATCTCTCATGAGCCTCTGCATTACTCTCTTGAACTCCTGCATCCCTCTCATGAGCCTCTGCATCCCTCACTTGAGCCTTTGCATAACTCTCTTAAACCTCTGCATCCCTCTCTTGTGCCTCTGCTTCCCTCACTGTAGCCTCTGCATCCCTCTCTTGAGCCCCCGCATCCCTCTTTTGAGCCTCTGCATCACTTTCGTAAGCCTCTGCATCCCTTTCTTGAGCCTCTGTATCTCTCTCTTGAACTCCTTCATCCCTCTCATGAGCCTTTGCATCCCTCTCTTGAGCCTTTGCATCACTCGCTTAAGCTTCTGCATCCCTCTCTTTGGCCTCTGCATCCCTCACTTGAGCCTCTGCATCCCTCTCTTGAGCCCCTGCATCCCTCTCTTGAACCTCTGCATCTCTCTCTCTTGAGCCTCTGCATCCCTCTCTTAAGCTTCTGCATCACTCTCGTAAGCCTCTGAATCACTCTCTTGAGCCCCTGCATCCCTCTCTTGAGCCTCTGAGTCACTCTCTTGAGCCTCTGCATCCCTCTCTTAAGCCTCTGCATCACTCTTGTAAGCCTCTGAATCATTCTCTTGAGCCTCTGCATCCCTCTCGTGAGCCTCTGAGTCACTCTCTTGAGCCTCTGCATCCCTCTCTTAAGCCTCTACATCCCTCTTTTTAGCCTCTGCATCCCTCTCTAAAGCCTCTGCATCAGTCTCTTGATTCTCTGCATCACTCTCTTGAGCCTCTGCATCACTCTCTTGAGCCTCTGCATCCCTTTCTTAAGCCTCTGCATCCCTCTCTTGATCATCTGCATCACTCTCGTAAGCCTCTGCATCACTCTCTTGAGCCTCTGCATAACTCTCTTGAGCCTCTGCATCACTCTCTTGAGCCTTTGCATCCCTCTTTTAAGCCTTTGCATCACTCTCTTGAGCCTCTGCATCCCTTTTTTAAGCCTCTGCATCACTCTCTTAAGCCTCTGCATCACTCTCTTATACCTCTGCATCACTCTCATGAGCCTCTGCATCCCTCTCTTGAGCCTCTGCATCTCTCTCTCTTCTTCCTCTTCATCACTCTCTTGAGACTCTGCAACACTCATCTCAGCCTCTGCATCACTCTCTTAAGCCTCGGAATCCCTCTCTTCAGGCCTCTGCATAACTCTCTCGAGCCTCTGCATCACTCTCTTGATTCTCTGCATCACTCTCGTAAGTATCTGAATCACTCTCTTGAGCCTCTGCATCACCGTCTTGATCCTCTGCATCACTCTCTTGAGCCTCTGCATCATTCCCTTGAGCCTCTACATCCCTCTCTTAAGCCTCTACATCACTCTCTTAAGCCTCTGAATCACTCTCTTAAGCATCTGCATCACTCTGTTGATCCCCTGCATCCCTCTCTTGACCCTCTGCATCTCTCTCTTGAACTCCTGCTTCTCTCTCATGAGCCTTTGCATCCCTCTCTTGAGCCTTTGCATCACTCTTTTAAGCCTCTGCATCCCTCTCTTGAGCCTCTGCATCACTCTCTTGAACTCCTGCATCCCTCTCATGAGCCTCTGCATCCCTCATTTCAGCCTTTGCATCACTCTCTTAAGCCTCTGCATCCCTCTCTTGTGCCTCTGCTTCCCTCACTCTAACCTCTGCATCCCTCTCTTGAGCCCCTGCATCCTTCTTTTGAGGGTCTGCATCACTTTCTTAAGCCTCTGCATCCCTTTCTTGAGCCTCTGCATCTCTCTCGTGAACTCCTCCATCCCTCTCATGAGCCTTTGCATCCCTCTCTTGAGCCTTTGCATCACTCGCTTAAGCTTCTGCATCCCTCTCTTTGGCCTCTGCATCCCTCACTTGAGCCTCAGCATCCCTCTCTTGAGCCCCTGCATCCCTCTCTTGAACCTCTGCATCTCTCTCTTGAGCCTCTGCATCCCTCTCTTAAGCCTCTGCATCTCTCTCTTAAGCTTCTGCATCACTCTCGTAAGCCTCTGAATCACTCTCTTGAGCCTCTGCATCCCTCTCTTGAGCCTCTGAGTCACTCTCCTTAGCCTCTGCATCCCTCTCTTAAGCCTCTGCATCACTCTTGTAAGCCTCTGAATCATTTTCTTGAGCCTCTGCATCCCTCTCTTGAGCCTCTGAGTCACTCTCATGAGCCTCTGCATCCCTCTCTTAAGCCTCTACATCAGTCTCTTGATTCTCTGCATCACTCTCTTGAGCCTCTGCATCACTCTCTTGAGCCTCTGCATCCCTCTCTTAAGCCTCTGCAACACTCTCTTCAGCCTCTGCATCACTCTCTTAAGCCTCTGCATCCCTCTCTTGATCATCTGCATCACTCTCTTCAGCCTCTGCATCACTCTCTTCAGCCTCTGCATAACTCTCTTGAGCCTCTGCATCACTCTCTTGAGCCTCTGCATCCCTCTTTTAAGCCTTTGCATCACGCTCTTGAGACTCTGCATCCATCCTTTAAGCCTCTGCATCACTCTCTTAAGCCTCTGCATCACTCTCTTATGCCTCTGCATCACTCTCTTATGCCTCTGAATCACTCGCCTCTGAATCATAACTTAATGAATTAATAATAATAAACTGAAAATTCACAAAAACGTGGAAAAACAGCAAAATATTGCCTAATTCGATGATATTTTGTTTATATCACATAAAGGAAAAGTGGGATGATAAACGTCAAAATATTGCTGAATTCGATGATTTTTAGTACAAAACAAAATGCAAGAAAACTTGCTTAAAATGCAATATTATGCGAAAATCTGAGATATGAAGGCAAAATCAGGTATCGTGATACTACATGAAATAGTATCGAAATATTCGTAAAAATGAATATATTTACGTAATATCAAACTACATGAAAAACGTGAAAAAGTCATTATTATGCCAAATATGGGATTCGAAGTTTAACTTCGAATCATAAAGCGAGGTTTCGTATTTTTTAGACCCTAGAAAAGATGTATAATGATGTTGCTTCCAATACAAATGATAAAAATCAATGTGTTTTCATTAGAATTAACTAAAATGTTCCTGATTTTCCGTTTATATTACCGATGGAAGATGTACACGTAAAACCGCTTAAATCCGGCTGAAACGTCGATATATGCAATAAAACAGAACTTCTCCCTTTTTTAATATCTTACTCAGTATTTTAACGAGAAACAAATAGTTGATTGAAAATGAAGTATTTAATTTTAATTTCTAATCAATTTTGCATCATCATTATCATATAGTGCAAAGTATTGCAGTTTTGCTGTCATGCAGTTTTGCAGTTTGCATCATTTTTATCGTATATATAATGAATTAATAACAATAAACTGAAAATTCACAAAAACGTAGAAAAAGGGCAAAATTTTGCATATTTTGTTTCAATTACTTAAAGGAAAAGAGGATGATAGCGTCAAAATATTGCTAAATTCAATGATTTTTAGTACAAAACAAAACGCAAGAAAACTTGCTTAAAATGCAAAATTTGCGAAATTCTGAGATATGAAAGCCAAATCACATATCATGAGAAAATATGAAGTAGTATCGAAAGATTGGTAAACGAATATATTTACGTAAAGTCACACTACATGAAAAACGTGAAAAAATCGCTATATTACCAACCTTGAGGATTTTAACTTCAAATCATAAAGCGAGGTTTCGTATTATTTAGATCCTAGAAAAGACATAAAAATGTTGTTTCCAATACAAATGATAAACATAATTGATTAGAAATTAACCTTAAACACTTCATTTTCCATCAACTATTTGTTTCTCGTTAAAATACTGAGTAAGATATTGGAAAGGGGAGAAATTCTGTTTTTATTGCATATATCGACGGTTCAGCCGGATTTAAGCGGTTTTACGTGTACATCTTCCATCGGTAATATAAACCGAAAATCAGGAACATTTCAGTTAATTCTAATGAAAACACATTGATTTTTATCATTTGTATTAGAAGCAACATTGTCATATGTCTTTTCTTGGATCTAAATAATACGAAACCTCGCTCAATGATTTGAAGTTAAAATCCTCAAATATGGTAATATAGTGACTTTTTTCACGTTATTCAGGTAGTGTGATTTTACGTAAATATATTCGTTTTTACAAATATTTCGATACTACAGGTTTTCTCACGATATGTGATTTGGCCTTCAAATCTCTGAATTTCGCAAAATATTGCATTTTAAGCAAGTTTTCTTGCATTTTGTTTTGTACTAAAAATCATCGAATTTAGCAATATTTTGACCTTTATCATCCCCTTTTCCTTTATGTGATTTAAACAAAATATCATCGAATTAGGCAATATTTTGCCGTTTTTCCACGTTTTCGTGAATTTTCTGTTTATTGTTATTATTTCATTAAATATACAAGAAAAATTATGCAAACACATAATTGATCAGAAAATAACCTTAAGTACTTCATTTTCAATCATCTATTTGTTTCTCGTTAAAATACTGAGTAAGATATTGAAAAGGGGAGAAGTTCTGTTTTTATTGCATATATCGACGGTTCAGCCGGATTTAAGCGGTTTTACGTGTACATCTTCCATCGGTAATATAAACCGAAAATCAGGAACATTTTAGTTAATTTTAATGAAAACACATTGATTTTTATTATTTGTATTGGAAGCAACATCTTTATATGTCTTTTCTAGGGTCTAAAAAATACGAAACGTCGCTCTATAATTCGAAGTTAAAATCCTCAAATTTGGAATAATAATGACTTTTTCACGTTTTTCATGTAGTTTGATATTACGTAAATATATTCATTTTTACCAATATTTCGGTACTATTTCATGTAGTATCACAGTACATGATTTGGCCTTCAAATCTCAGATTTTCGTATAATATTGCATTTTAAGCAAGTTTTCTTGCATTTTGTTTCGTACTAAAAATCATCGAATTCAGCAATATTTTGACGTTTTTCCACGTTTTTGTGAATTTTCAGTTTATTGTTATTATTTCATTAAATATACGAGAAAAATTATGCAAACACATAATTGATCAGACTATAAGCTTAAATACTTAATTTTCAATCATCTATTTGTTTCTCGTTAAAATACTGAGTAATATATTGAAAAGGGGAGAAGCTCTGTTTTTATTGCATATATCGACGTTTCAGCCGGATTAGAACGGTTTTACGTGTACATCTTCCATCGGTAATATAAACCGAAAATCAGGAACATTTTAGTTAATTCTAACGAAAACACATTGATTTTTATCATTTGTATTGGAAGCAACATCTTTATACATCTTTTCTAGGGTCTAAAAAATACGAAACCTCGCTTTATGATTCGAAGTTAAACTTCGAATCCCATATTTGGCATAATAATGACTTTTTCACGTTTTTCATGTTGTTTGATATTACGTAAATATATTCATTTTTACCAATATTTCGATACTATTTCATGTAGTATCACGATACGTGATTTGGCCTTCAAATCTCAGATTTTCGCATAATATTGCATTTTAAGCAAGTTTTCTTGCATTTTGTTTCGTACTAAAAATCATCGAATTCAGCAATATTTTGACGTTTATCATCCCCTTTTCCTTTATGTGATATAAACAAATTATCATCGAATGAGGCAATATTTTGCTGTTTTTCCACGTTTTTGTGAATTTTCAGTTTATTGGTATTATTTCATTATATATACGAGAAAAATTATGCAAACAAATAATTGATTAGATAATATCCTTAAATACTTCATTTTCAATCAACTATTTGTTTCTCGTTCAAATCCGGAGTAAGATATTGAAAAGGAGAGAAGTTCGGTTTTTATTGCATATATCGACGATTCAGCCGGAATAGAGCGGTTTTACGGGTACATCTTCCATCGGTAATATAAACGGAAAATCAGGAACATTTTAGTTAATTGTAATGAAACACATTGATTTTTATCATTTGTATTGGAAACAACATTGTCAAATGTCTTTTCATAGATCTAAATAATACGAAACTTCGCTTTATGATTCGAAGTTAAAATCCTCAAATTTGGTATAATAGTGACTTTTTCACGTTTTTCATGTAGTTTGATATTACGTAAATATATTCATTTTTACCAATATTTCGATACTATTTCATGTAGTATCACGGTACGTGATTTGGCCTTCAAATCTCAGACTTTCGAATAATATTGCATTTTAAGCAAGTTTTCTTGCATTTTGTTTCGTACTAAAAATCATCGAATTCAGCAATATTTTGACGTTTATCATCCCCTTTTCCTTTATGTGATTTAAACGAAATATCATCGAATTAGGCAATATTTTGCCGTTTTTCCACGTTTTCGTGAATTTTCTGTTTATTGTTATTATTTCATTAAATATACGAGAAAAATTATGCAAACACATAATTGATCAGACTATAAGCTTAAATACTTAATTTTCAATCATCTATTTGTTTCTCGTTAAAATACTGAGTAAGATATTGAAAAGGGGAGAAGCTCAGTTTTTATTGCATATATCGACGTTTCAGCCGGATTACAACGGTTTTACGTGTACATCTTCCATCGGTAATATAAACCGAAAATCAGGAACATTTTAGTTAATTCTAATGAAAACACATTGATTTTTATCATTTGTATTGGAAGCACCATCTTTATACATCTTTTCTAGCGTCAAAAAAATACGAAACCTCGCTCTATGATTCGAAGTTAAACTTCGAATCCCATATTTGGCATAACAATGACTTTTTCACGTTTTTCATGTTGTTTGATATTACGTAAATATATTCATTTTTACCAATATTTCGATACTATTTCATGTAGTATCACGATACGTGATTTGGCCTTCAAATCTCAGATTTTCGCATAATATTGCATTTTAAGCAAGTTTTCTTGCATTTTGTTTCGTACTAAAAATCATCGAATTCAGCAATACTTTGACGTTTATCATCACCTTTTCCTTTATGTGATATAAACAAAATATCATCGAATTAGGCAGTATTTTATTGTTTTTCCACGTTTTTGTGAATTTTCAGTTTATTGTTATTAATTCATTAAATATACGATAAAAATGATGCAAACACATAATTGATTAGATAATATCCTTAAATATTTCATTTTCAATCAACTATTTGTTTCTCGTTAAAATCCTGAGTAAGATATTAAAAAGGGGAGAAGTTCTGTTTTTTTGCATATATCGATGTTTCAGCCGGATTTAAGCGGTTTTACGTGTACATCTTCCATCGGTAATATAAACCGAAAATCAGGAACATTTTAGTTAATTTTAATGAAAACACATTGATTTTTATCATTTGTATTGGAAACAACATCTTTGTCTTTTCAGGAACATTTTTGTTAATTCTAATAAAAACACATTGATGTTTATCATTTGTATTGGAAACAACATTTTTATGTCTTTTCTAGGATCTAAATAATACGAAACCTCGCTTTATGATTTGAAGTTAAAATCCTCAAGGTTGGTAATATAGCGATTTTTTAACGTTTTTCATGTAGTGTGACTTTACGTAAATATATTCGTTTACCAATCTTTCGATACTACTTCATATTTTCTCATGATATGTGATTTGGCTTTCATATCTCAGAATTTCGCAAATTTTGCATTTTAAGCAAGTTTTCTTGCGTTTTGTTTTGTACTAAAAATCATTGAATTTAGCAATATTTTGACGCTATCATCCTCTTTTCCTTTAAGTAATTGAAACAAAATATCATCGAATTAGGCAAAATTTTTGCCCTTTTTCCACGTTTTTGTGAATTTTCAGTTTATTGTTATTAATTCATTATATATACGATAAAAATGATGCAAACTGCAAAACTGCAAGACAGCAAAACTGCAATACTTTGCATCATACGATAATGATGATGCAAAATTTATTAGAAATTAACATTAAATACTTCATTTTCAATCAACTATTTGTTTCTCGTTAAAAAACTGAGTAAGTAATTGAAAAGGCGAGAAGTTCTGTTTTTGTTGCATATATCGACGTTGCAGCCGGATTAGAGCTGTTTTACGTGAACATCTTCCATCGGTAATATAAACGGAAAATCAGGAACATTTTAGAGTATTTTAATGAAAACACATTGATTTTTATCATTTGTATTGGAAACAACATCTTTATATGTCTTTTCTAGGATCTAAATAATACGAAACCTCGCTTTATAATGTGAAGTTAAAATCCTCAAATATGGTTATAGAGCGATTTTGTTCACGTTTTTTATGTAGTGTAACTTCACGTGAATATATTCGTTTTTACCAATATTTCGATACTATTTCATGTAGTATCACGATATGTGATTTGGCCTCTAAATATCAGAATTTCGCATAATATTGCATTTTAAGCAAGTTTTCTTGCATTTTGTTTCGTAATAAAAATCATCGAATATAGCAATATTTTGACGTTTATCATCCCCTTTTCCTTCATGTGATATAAACAAAATATCATCGAATTAGGCAATATTTTGCCGTTTTTCCACGTTTTTGTGAATTTTCAGTTTATTGTTAATAATTCATTATACATACAATAAAAATGATGCAAACACACAATTGATTAGAAAATAACCTTAAATACTTTATTTTCAATCAACTATTTGTTTCTCGTTAAAATATTGAAAAGGGGAGAAGTTTTGTTTTTATTGCATATATCGACGTTTCAGCTGGATTAGAGCGGTTTTACGTGTACATCTTCCATCGGTAATATAAACAGAAAATCAGGAACATTTTAGAGTATTTTAATGAAAACACATTGATTTTTATCATTTGTATTGGAAACAACATCTTTATGTCTTTTCAGGAACATTTTTGTTAATTCTAATAAAAACACATTGATTTTTATCATTTGTATTGGAAACAACATTTTTATGTCTTTTCTAGGATCTAAATAATACGAAACCTCGCTTTATGATTTGAAGTTTAAATCCTCAAGGTTGGTAATATAGCTTTTTTCACGTTTTTCATGTACTGTGACTTTACGTAAATATATTCGTTTACCAATCTTTCGATACTACTTCATATTTTCTCATGATATGTGATTTGGCTTTCATATCTCAGAAAATCGCAAATTTTGCATTTTAAGCAAGTTTTCTTGCGTTTTGTTTTATACTAAAAATCATCGAATTTAGCAATATTTTGACCTTTATCATCCACTTTTCCTTTATGTGACTTAAACAAAATATCATCGTATTAGGCATTATTTTGCCGTTTTTCCACGTTTTCGTGAATTTTCAGTTTATTGTTATTATTTCATTAAATATACGAGAAAAATTATGCAAACACATAATTGATCAGACTATAAGCTTAAATACTTAATTTTCAATCATCTATTTGTTTCTCGTTAAAATACTGAGTAAGATATTGAAAAGGGGAGAAGTTCTGTTTTTATTGCATATATCGACGTTTCAGCCAGATTAGAACGGTTTTACGTGCACATCTTCCATCGGTAATATAAACCGAAAATCAGAAACATTTTAGTTAATTCTAATGAATACACATTGATTTTTAACATTTGCATTGGAAGCAACATCTTTATACATCTTTTCTAGGGTCTAAAAAATACGAAACCTCGATTTATGATTCGAAGTTAAACTTCGAATCCCATATTTGGCATAATAATGACTTTTTCACGTTTTTCATGTAGTTTGATATTACGTAAATATATTAATTTTTACCAATATTTCGATACTATTTCATGTAGTATCACGATACGTGATTTGGCCTTCAAATCTCAGATTTTCGCTTAATATTGCATTTTAAGCAAATTTTCTTGCATTTTGTTTTGTACTAAAAATCATCGAATTTAGCAATATTTTGAATTTTATCATCCCCATTTCCTTTATGTGATATAAACAAAATATCATCGAATTAGGCATTATTTTGCCGTTTTTCCACGTTTTTGTGAATTTTCAGTTTATTCTTATTATTTCATTAAATATACGAGAAAAATTATGCAAACACATAATTGATCAGAAAATAACCTTAAATACTTCATTTTCAATCATCTATTTGTTTCTCGTTAAAATACTGAGTAAGATATTAAAAAGGGGAGAAGTTCTGTATTTATTGCATATATCGACGTTTCAGCCGGATTTAAGCGGTTTTACGTGTACATCTTCCATCGGTAATATAAACCGAAAATCAGGAACATTTTAGTTAATTTTAATGAAAACACATTGATTTTTATTATTTGTATTGGAAGCAACATCTTTATACGTCTTTTCTAGGGTCTAAAAAATACGAAACGTCGCTCCATGATTCGAAGTTAAAATCCTCAAATTTGGCATGATAACGACTTTTTCACGTTTTTCATGTAGTTTGATATTACGTAAATATATTCATTTTTACCAATATTTCGATACTATTTCATGCAGTATCACGGTATGTGATTTGGCCTTCAAATCTCAAATTTTCGCATAATATTGCATTTTAAGCAAGTTTTCTTGCATTTTGTTTCGAAATAAAAATCATCGAATATAGCAATATTTTGACGTTTATCATCCCTTTTTCCTTTATGTGATATAAACAAAATATCATCGAATTAGGCAATATTTTGCTGTTTTTCCACGTTTTTGTGAATTTTCAGTTTATTGGTATTAATTCATTAAATATACGATAAAAATGATGCAAACACATAATTGATTAGAAATTAACATTAAATACTTCATTTTCAATCAACTATTTGTTTCTCGTTAAAATACTGAGTAAGCATCACTCTCTAGATTCTCTGCATCACTCTCGTAAGCCTCTGAATCACTCTCTCGAGCCTCTGCATCACTCTCTTGATCCTCTGCATCACTCTCTTGAGCCTCTGCATCACTCTCTTGAGCCTCTGCATCACTCTCTAGAGCCTCTGCATCACTCTCTTCAGCCTCTGCATCACTCTCTTAAGCCTCTGCTTCCCTCTCTTGATCCTCTGCATCACTCTCTTGAGCCTCTGCATCACTCTCTTAAGCCTCTGCATTACTCTCGTAAGCCTCTGAATCACTCTCTTGAGCCTCTGCATCACTCTGTTGAGCCCCTGCATCCCACTCTTGAGCCTCTGCATCACTCTCTTGAGCCTCTGCATCACCCTTTTAAGCCTCTGCATCCCTCTTTTGAGCCTCTGCTTCACTTTCTTCAGCTTCTGCATCACTCGCTTTAGCCTCTACAACACTCTCGTAAGCTTTTAAATCACTCTCTTGTGCCTCTGCATCCCTCATTTGAGCCTCTGCATCCCTCTCTTGAGCCCCTGCATCCCTCTCTTGAGCCTCTGCATCCCTCGCTTGAGCCTCTTCATCCCTCTCTTAAGCCTCTACATCACTCTCTTGAGCCTCTGCATCCCTCTCTTGAACTCTTGCATCCCTCTCATGAGCCTCTGCATCCCTCTCTTGAGCCTTTGCCTCACTCTCTTAAGCCTCTGCATCCCTCTCTTGAGCCTCTGCATCACTCTCAAGAGCCTCTGCATACATCTCTTGTGCCTCTGCATCCCTCACTTGAGCCTCTGCATCCCTCTCCTGAGCCTCTGCATCCCTCTCTTGGGCCTCTGCATCCCTCTCTTGAGCCTCTGCATCCCTCTCTTAAGCCTCTGCATCACTCTCTTAAGCCTCTGCATAACTCTCTTAAGCCTCTGAATCACTCTCTTGAGCCTCTGCATCACTCTCTTGAGCCCCTGCATCCATTTCTCAAGCATCTGCATCACTCTCTTGAGCCCCTGCATCCATTTCTCAAGCATCTGCATCACTTTCTTGAGCCTCTGCCTCACTCTCTTAAGCCTCTGCATCACTCTCTTGAGCCTCTGCATCCCTCTCTTGAACCTCTGCATCACTTTCTTCAGCCTCTTGATCCCTCTCGTGAGCCTCTGCAACACTCTCTTCAGCCTCTGCATCACTCTCTTAAGCCTCTGAATCCCTCTCCTGAGACCTCTGCATAACTCTCTCGATCCTTTGCAAAACTCTCTTGATTCTCTGCATCACTCTCGTAAGCCTCTGAATCCCTCTCTTGATCCTCTGCATCACTCTCTTGAGCCTCTGCATCACTCTTTTGATCGTCTGCATCACTCTCTTGAGCCTCTGCATCACTCTCTTGAGCCTCTCTATCACTCTCTTGAGCCTCTGCATCCCTCTCCTAAGCCTCTGCATGACCCTCTTAAGCCTCTGCATCACTCTCGTAAGCCTCTGAATCCTTCTCTTGAACTCCTGCATCCCTTTCATGAGCCTCTACATCCCTTTCTTGAGCCTTTGCATCACTCTCTTAAGCCTCTGCATCCCTCTCTTGGGCCTCTGCATCACTCTCAAGAACCTATGCATCCCTCTCTTGTGTCTCTGCATCCCTCACTTGAGCCTCTGTATCCCTCTCTTGAGCCCCTGCATCCCTCTCCTGAACATCTGCATCCCTCTCTTGAGAATCTGCATCCCTCTCTTGAGCCTCTGCATCCCTCTCTTGGGCCTCTGCATCCCTCTCTTGAGCATCTGCAACCCTCTCCTAAGCCTCTGTATCACTCTCCTAAGCCTCTGCATCACTCTCTTAACCCTCTGAATCACTCTTTTGAGCCTCTGCATCACTCTGATGAGCCTCTGCATCCCTCTTTCAAGCCTCTGCATCACTCTCTTGAGCCTCTGCATCACCCTCTTAAGCCTCTGCATTACTCTCTTGAGCCTCTGCAACCCTCTCCTAAGCCTCTGTCTCACTCTCTTAAGCATCTGCATCACTCACTTGAGCCTCTGCATCCCTCTCTTGAGCCTCTGCATCACTCTCTTCAGCCTCTTCATCCCACTCTTGAGCCTCTGCAACACTCTCTTCAGCATCTGCATCACTCTCCTAAGCCTCTGAATCCCTCTCTTGAGGCTTCTGCATCACTCTCTTGATACTCTGCATCACTCTCGTAAGCCTCTGAATCACTCACTTGAGCCTCTGCATCACTCTCTAGAGCCTCTGCATCACTCTCTTCAGCCTCTGCATCACTCTCTTAAGCCTCTGCTTCCCTCTCTTGATCCTCTGCATCACTCTCTTGAGCCTCTGCACCACTCTCTTAATCCTCTCCATCACTCTCGTAAGCCTCTGAATCACTCTGTTCAGCCTGTGCATCACTCTCTTGAGCCTCTCTATCACTCTCGTGAGCCTCTCTATCACTCTCGTGAGCCTTTGCGTCCCTCTCTTAAGCCTCTGCATCATTCTCTTCAGCCTCTGCATCCCTCTCTTAAACCTCTGCATCATTCTCTTGAGCCTCTGCATCCCTCTCTTAAGCCTCTGAATCACTCTCTTGAACCTCTGCATCCCTCTCTTGAACGTCTGCATCCCTCTCATGAGCCTCTGCATCCCTCTCATGAGCCTCTGCATCCCTCTCTTAAGACTTTGCATCACTCTCTTAAGCCTCTGCATCCCTCTCTTGAGCCTCTACATCACTCTCAAGAGCCTCTGCATCCCTCTCTTGTGCCTTTGCATTTCTCACTTGAGCCTTTGCATCCCTCTCCTGAGCCTCTGCATCCCTCTCTTGGCCCTCTGCATCCCTCTATTGAGCCTCTGGAATCCCTCTCTTAAACCTCTGCATCACTCTCTTAAGCCTCTGCATCACTCTCTTAAGCCTCTGAATCATTCTCTTGAGCCTCTGCATCACTCTCTTGAGCCCCTGCATCCCTCTCTCAAGCCTCTGCATTACTCTCTTGAACCTCAGCATCCCTCTCCTAAGCCTCTGCCTCACTCTCTTATGCCTTGGCATCACTCTCCTGAGCCTCTGCATCCCTCTCCTGAGCCTCTGCATCACTCTCGTAAGCCTCTGAATCACTCTCTTGAGCCTCTGCATCACTCTCTTGAGCCCCTGCATCCCTCTCTTGAGCCTCTTCTTCACTTTCTTAAGCCTCTGCATCACTCTCCTAAGCCTCTGCATCACACTCGTAAGCCTCTGAATCACTCTCTTGAGCCTCTGCATCCCTCTCTTGAGCCTTTGCATCACTCTCATAAGCCTCTGCATCCCTCTCTTGAGCCTCTGCGTCACTCTTAAGAGCCTTTACATCCCTATCTTTTGCCTCTGCTTCACTCACTTAAGCCTCTGCATCTTTCTCTTGAGCCCCTGCCTCCCTCCCGTGAGCCTTTCCATCCCTCTCCTGAGCCTCTGCATCCCTCTCTTAAGCCTCTGCATCACTCTCATAAGCCTCTGCATCACTCTCGTAAACCTCTGAATCACTCTGTTCAGCCTCTGCATCACTCTCTTGAGCCTCTACATATATCTCTTGAGCCTCTGCATCCCTCTCTTAAGCCTATGCATCACTCTGTTGAGCCTTTGCATCTCTCTCTTGAGCCTCTGCATCCCTCTCTTATGCCTCTGCAACACTTTCTTCAGTCTCTGCATCACTCTCTTAAGCCTCTGCATCCTTCTCTTGAGCCTCTGCATCCCTCTCTTAAGCCTCTGCAACACTCTCTTCAGCCTCTGCATCACTCTCTTGAGCCTTTGCATCACTCTCTTGAGCCTCTGCATCCCTCTCTTAAAAGTCTGCAACACTCACTTCAGCATCTGCATCACTCTCTTAAGCCTCTGCATCCCTTTTTTTGAGCCTCTGCATCACTTTCTTAAGCCTCTGCATTAGAGGCATAAGAGAGGGATGCAGAGGCTCAAGAGAGTGATGCTGTGGCTCAAGAGAGGGATGCAGAGGCAGAAGAGAGAGATGCAGAGGCTTAAGAGAGTGATGCAGAGGTTCAAGAGAGTGATGCAGAGGCACAAGAGAATGATGTAGAGGCTTAAGAGAAGGATGCAGAGGCTGAAGAGAATGATGCAGAGGCTAAAGAGAGGGATGCAGAGGCTCAAGAGAGGGATGCAGAGGCTCAAGAGAGGGATGCAGAGGCTCAAGAGAGGGATGCAGGGGCTCAAGGCTGATGCAGATGAGGGATGATCTCATCCCTCAAGAGAGGGATGCAGAGGCTGAAGTGAGGGAAGCAGACGCACAAGATAGGGATGCAGAGGCTCTTGAGAGTTACGCAGAGGCTCAAGAGAGGGGTGCAGAGGCTTACGAGAGTGATGCAAAGGCTCAAGTGAGAGATGCAGAAGCTCATGTGAGGGATGCAGGAGTTCAAGAGAGTGATGCAGAGGCTCAAGAGAGGGATGCAGAGGCTCAAGTGAGGGATGAAGAGACACAAGAGAAGGATGCAGAGGCTCTTGGGAGTGATGCAGAGGCTCAAGAGAGGGATGCAAAGGCTCAAGAGAGTGATTCAGAGGCTTACGAGAGTGATGCAGAGGCTTAAGAGAGTGATGCAGACGATCATGAGAGTGATGCAGAGGCTCAAGAGATTGATAGAGAGGCTCAAGAGAGTGATGCAGAGGCTCAAGAGAGTGATGCAGACGATCATGAGAGTGATGCAGAGGCTCAAAAAAGTGATGCAGAGGATCAAGAGAGGGAAGCAAAGGCTTAAGAGAGTGATGCAGAGGCTGAAGAGAGTGATTCAGAGGCTTACGAGAGTGATGCAGAGAATCAAGAGAGTTTTGAAGAGGCTCGAGAGAGTTATGCAGAGGCCTCAAGAGAGTGATTCAGAGGCTTAAGAGAGTGATGCAAAGTCTGAAGAGAGTGATGCAGTGGCTCAAGAGAGGGGTGCAGAGGCTCAAGAGAGTGATGCCAAGGCATACGAAAGTGAGGCAGAGGCTTAGGAGAGGGATGCAGAGGTTTAAGAGAGTAATGCAGAGGCTTAAGAGGGTGATGCAGTAGCTCAAGAGAGTGATGCAGAGGCTTGAGAGAGGGATGCAGGGGCTCAAGAGAGTGATGCAGAGGCTCAAGAGAGTGTATCAGAGGCTTACGAGAGTGATGCAGAGGCCTAGGAGTGTGATGCAAAGGATTAAGAGAAGGATGCAGAAGCTCAAGACAGTGATTCAGAGGCTTACGAGAGTGATGCAGAGGCTTAAGCGAGTGATGCAGAGGCTTAAGAAAGTGGTGCAGAGGCTCAAAAGAGGGAAGCAGAGGCTCAAGTGAGGGATGCAGAGGCTCAAGAGAGTTATTCAGAGGCTTACGAGAGTGATGCAGAGGCTTACGCGAGTGATGCAGAGGCTTAAGAAAGTGATGCAGAGGCTCAAAAGAGGGATGCAGAGGATTTAAAGGGTGTTGCAGAAGCTCAAAAGAGTGATGCCGAGGCTGAAGAGAGTGTTGCAGAGGCTTAAGAGAGGGATGCAGAGGCTCAAGAGAGGGATGTAGAGGCTTAAGAGAGAGATGCAGAGGCTGAAGCGAGTGTTGCAGAGGTTTAAGAGAGGGATGCAAAGGCTCAAGAGAGTGATGCAAAGGCCCAAGAGAGTGATGCAGAGGCTTATGAGAGGGAGGCAGAGGCTCAAGAGAGGGATGTAGAGGCTCAAGAGAGTGATGCAGAGGCTCAAGAGAGTGATGCAGAGGCGTAAAAGAGAGATGCAGAGGCTTAAGAGAGGGATGCAGAGGATCAAGAGTGATGCAGAGGCTTAAGAGAGGAATGTAGAGGCTGAAGAGAATGATGCAAAGGCTTAAGAGAAGGATGCAGAGGCTGAAGAGAGTGTTGCAGAGGCTCAGGAGAATGATGCTTAAGGCTTAAGGCTTAAGAGAGGGATGCAGAGGCTCAAGAGAGTGATGGAGAGGCTCAGGAGAGTGATGCAGAGGCTCAACAGAGTGATGCAGAAGCTTAAGAGAGGGATGCAGAGGCTCAAGAGAGGGATGCAGGGGCTCAAGAGAGGGATGCAGAGACTCAAGTGAGGGAAGCAGAGGCACAAGAGAGGGATGCAGAGGCTCTTGAGAGTGACGCAGAGGCTCAAGAGAGGGATGCAGACGCTCATGAGAGGGATGCAGGAGTTCAAGTGAGTGATGCAGAGGCTCAAGAGAGGGATGCAGAGGCTCTTGGGAGTGATGAAGAGGCTCATGAGAGGGATGCAGAGGCTCAAAAGAGTGATTCAGAGGCTTACGAGAGTGATGCAGAGACTTACGAGTGTGATGCAGAGGCTCAAAAGAGGGATGCAGAGGCTTAAAAGGGTCATGCAGAGTCTCAAGAGAGTGATGCAGAGGCTCAAGAGAGTGATGCAGAGGATCAAGAGAGGGAAGCAGAGGCTTAAGAGACATCGCTGCTCTCAGTAAATGGCATATTTTCTGTATAAAAACTCGTAATTTCAAATTGGGAATACGTGCAGAGAGCCAGAATTTGGCTTCAAAATATGGCTCAAGCGTCAAAATTGGGATGTTTGGGATATTTTGAAAACTGCAGGGAGGGTTTGGGCAGAATGTGATCCATCGCCGCTTTCAGTAAATGGCATATTTTCGGTATAAAAAGTCGTACTTTCTATCTGCGAATACGTGCAGAGAGCCAGAAATTTAATCCAAAATATGGTTCAAGCGGCGAACTTGGAATGTTTTGGATATTTTGAAAACTGAAGGGAAGGTTTGGGCAGAATGTGATCCATCGCATTTTTCAGTAATTGGCATATTTTCGGTATAAAAAGTCGTATTTTCAAACTGCGAATACGTGCAGAGAGCCAGAAGTTGGCTTCAAAATATGGCTCAGGGGTCGAATTTGGAATGTTTGGGATATTTTGAAAACTGCAGGGAGGGTTTGGGTAAAATGTGACCCATCGCCGCTCTCATTAATTAGCATATTTTCAGTATAAAAATCGTAATTTCAAACTGCGAATACAGGTAGAGAGCCAGAATTTGGCTCCACAATATGGCTCAAGGGTCGAATTTGAGATGTTTCGGATATTTCGAAAACTACAAAGGGGTTTGGACAAAATGTGACCTATCGCCGCTCTCAGTAATTGGCATATTCTCGGTATAAAAATTCGTAATTTCAAACTGCGAATACGTGCAGAGAGCCATAATTTGGCTACAAAATATGGCTCCAGGGTCGAATTTGAGACGTTTGGGATATTTTGATAACTGTAGAGGGTTTTGTGCAAAATGTGATCCTTCGCCGCTCACAGTAATTGGCATTATTTCGGTATAAAACGTCGAAATTTCCAACTGCTAATACGTGCAGAGAGCAGGAATTTGGCTCCAAAATATGGCTCAAGAGTCGAATTTGGGATGTTTACGATATTTTGAAAACAGCGTGGAGGGTTTGGTCAAAATGTGATCCATCGGCGCTCTCAGTAATTGGCATATTTTCGGTATAAAAAGTCGAAATTTCTAACTGCGAATATGTGCAGAGAGCCAAAATTTGGCTCCAAAATATGGCTCAAGGGTCGAATTTGGGATGTTTAGGATATTTTGAAAACTGCAGAAAAGGTTTGGGCAAAATGTGATCCATCGCAGTTTCAGTAATTGGCATAGTTTCGGTATAAAAAGTCATAATTTCAAACTGCGAATACATGCAAAGAGTCAAAATTTCGCTCCAAAACATGGCTCAAGGATCGAATTTGGGATGTTTGGGATATTTTGAAAAACTGCAGGGAGGGTTTGGGCAAAATGTGATCCATCGCTGCTTTCAGCAATTGGCATACTTTCGGTATAAAAATTCGTAATTTCAAACTGCGAATACGTGCAGAGAGCCAGAATTTGGCTCCAAAATATGGCTCAAGCGTCGAATTTGGGACATTTGGGATATTTTGAAAACTTGGGGGGGGGGGGAGGACAAAATGTGAACCATCGCTGCTTTCAGTAATTAGCATATTTTTAGTATAAAAAGTCGTAAATACAAACTGCGAATACGTACAAAAAGTCGAAATTTCAAACTGCTAATAAGTGCAGGGAGCCACAATTTGGCTCCAAAATATGGATCAAGCGTCAAATTTGCGATGTTTGGGATATTTTGAAAACTACAGGGAGGTTTTGGGCAAAATGTGACCCATCGCCACTCTAAGTAATTGGCATATTTTCGGTACAAAAAGGCGTAACTTCAAACTGCGAATACGTGCAGAGAGCCCGAATTTGACTCCAAAATATGGCTCACGGGTCAAATTTGGGATGTTTGGGATATTTTGAAAACTGATGAGAGGGTTCGGGCAAAATGTGATCCTACGCCGCTTTCAGTAATTGGCATATTTTCGGTAAAAAAGTCGTAATTTCAAACTGCGAATACATGCAGAAAGCCAAAATTTGGCTCCAAAGCATGGCTCAAGTGTCGAATTTGGGATGTTTGGGATATATAGAAAACTGCAGGGAGGGTTTGGGCAAAATGTGATGAATCGCCGCTTTCAGTAACTGTCATATTTTTGGTATAAAAAGTCGTAATTTCTAACTGCGAATACGTGCAGAGAGCCAGAATTTGATTCCAAAGTATGGCTCAAGCGTTGAATTTGGGACGTTTGGGATATTTTGAAAACTGCGAGGTGGGGATGGGGAGGGTTTGGCCAAAATGTGACCCATTGCCGCTGTCAGTAATTAGCATGTTTTCAGTATAAAAAGTCGTAATTTCAAACTGCGAATACGTGCAGAGTGCAAGAATTTGGCTCCAAAATACGGCTCAAGGGTCAAATTTGGGATGTTTGGGATAATTTGAAAAATGCAAGGGGGGTTTGGGCAAAATGTGACCCATCGCTGCTCTCAGTAATTGGCATATTTTTGGTATAAAATGTAATTTGAAACTGTGAAAACGTGCAGAGAGCCATAATTTGGCTCCTAAATATGGCTCAAGGGTCGAATTAGAACACTCTCTTCAGCCTCTGCATCACTGTCTTAAACCTCTGCCTCCCTCTCCTGATCATCTGCATCACTATCGTAAGCCTCTGCATCACTTTCTTGAGCCTCTGCATAACTCTCTTGAGCATCTGCATCAATCTCTTCAGCCTCTGCATCCCTCGCTTGAGCCTCTGCAACACTCTTCAGCCTGCATCACTCGCCTAAACCTCTGAATCCCTCTCTAGAGGCCTCTGCATCACTCTCTCGATCCTCTGCATCACTCTCTTGATCCTCTGCATCACTCTCTTGAGTCTTGACTGAGAGGCAATATTTTGACCTTTATCATCCCCTTTTCCTTTATGTGATTTAAACAAAATATCATCGAATTAGGCAATATTTTGCCGTTTTTCAACGTTTTCGTAAATTTTCAGTTTATTGTTATTATTTCATTAAATATACGAGAAAAATTATGCAAACACATAATTGATTAGAAAATAACCTTAAATACTTAATTTTCAATCATCTATTTGTTTCTCGTTAAAATACTGAGTAAGATATTGAAAAGGGGAGAAGTTCTGTTTTTATTGCATATATCGACGTTTCAGCCGGATTTAAGCGGTTTTACGTATACATCTTCCATCGGTAATATAAACCGAAAATCAGGAACATTTTAGTTAATTCTAATGAAAACACATTGAATTTTACCATTTGTATTTGAAAAAAACATTGTCATATGTCTTTTCTTGGATCTAAATAATACGAAACCTCGCTCAATGATTTGAAGTTAAAATCTTCAAATATGGTAATATAGTGACTTTTTTCACGTTATTCATGTGTGATTTTACGTAAATATATTCGTTTTTACCAATATTTCGATACTACTTCAGGTTTTCTCACGATATGTGATTTGGCCTTCAAATCTCAGAATTTCGAAAAATATTGCATTTTAAGCAAGTTTTCTTGCATTTTGTTTTGTACTAAAAATCATCGAATTTAGCAATATTTTGACCTTTATCATCCCCTTTTCCTTTATGTGATATAAACAAAATATCATCGAATTAGGCAATATTTTGCTGTTTTTCCACGTTTTTGTGAATTTTCAGTTTATTGCTATTATTTCATTAAATATACGATAAAAATGATGCAAACACATAATTGATTAGAAATTAACCTTAAACACTTCATTTTCAATCAACTATTTGTTTCTCGTTAAAATACTGAGTAAGATATTGGAAAGGGGAGAAATTCTGTTTTTATTGCATATATCGACGTTTCAGCCGGATTAGAGCGGTTTTACGTGTACATCTTCCATCGGTAATATAAACGAAAAATCAGGAACATTTCAGTTAATTCTAATGAAAACACATTGATTTTTATCATTTGTATTTGAAACAAAATTGTCATATGTCTTTACTTGGATCTAAATAATACGAAACCTCGCTCAATGATTCGAAGTTAAAATCTTCAAATATGGTAATATAGTGACTTTTTTCACGTTATTCATGTGTGATTTTACGTAAATATATTCGTTTTTACCAATATTTCGATACTACTTCAGGTTTTCTCACGATATGTGATTTGGCCTTCAAATCTCAGAATTTCGAAAAATATTGCATTTTAAGCAAGTTTTCTTGCATTTTGTTTTGTACTAAAAATCATCGAATTTAGCAATATTTTGACCTTTATCATCCCCTTTTCCTTTATGTGATTTAAACAAAATATCATCGAATTAGGCAATATTTTGCCGTTTTTCCACGTTTTCGTGAATTTTCAGTTTATTGTTATTATTTCGTTAAATATACGAGAAAAATTATGCAAACACATAATTGATTAGAAAATAACCTTAAATACTTCATTTTCAATCATCTATTTGTTTCTCGTTAAAATACTGAGTAAGATATTAAAAAGGGGAGAAGTTCTGTTTTTATTGCATATATCGACGTTTCAGCCGGATTTAAGCGGTTTTACGTGTACATCTTCCATTGGTAATATGAACCGAAAATCAGGAACATTTTAGTTAATTTTAATGAAGGGGCCATGTCACCCGAAAGTCCGATGAAAAATGGAATATTTACGAAAAATTACGAAAAATACTACAACGTTCTGGCAACACTGTGGTCCAAACCGTTTAATGATATCTTGAAAAATAACGTAATTACAGTCAAATTTCCCGCTGCAACTTTCGTGAATCTGGTCCTCGCGCCGTGAGTACGCCGCGGGGTATTGTATCTTACGTTGTAGATGTCTTATTTTTCGTAATAGCGTTGAAAATAACATGTTATGCATAAAATGAATATAAACTAACCATATGGCAACACAACATATGGTCTGACACGAGGGTGGTGCAGTCAGTGACTGCGTGTCTCTCATAGAGAGATGATGTATGCTGACGCGCTCACACAATATCTCCCAGAACATGCTATTTTTGGATTTTTAGCTATTTGTACTGCAATATGACTTACCAAACGAACAAGAGAGAAGCATTGACAGCTAGATGCATGCGAGCTCTCCATACGAGCTGGCCGCAATGCGTAAATCACCACTCACGAGTGACCGCAGGTTCAGTAGACTTTGAGAGCGCGCTACGCAACTCCAACTTTTAAAACTAGATAAAATTTCACAGCCTTTATTTATTATTCTATTTACATGAAACTTGCACATTATATGTAGAAAATACGCCTCTATAAACGCATGTCATTATTCTTATCTAGGTAGATTTATTGATTTTATAAATCAATAAATACACCTCATTTTGTTGCATACGTTTTTGGGAAACTTTTATAAAATCTGTATTATTGCACTAAATACATCTGGGATAATAATGTGACATGCAAATCTTTATTATATAGTAAGGTCATAGCTGAGTGTCTTATAAATGATTTTGGTTCACAATTGTGGGCTGTGAAATTTTTTGAACATGGTTGAAAAATTCGTCTTTTTTTTTTGTTTTTGTTTTTTCTCCGTCTCTATTTAGGCTGAGATGCTGAAACTTGGCCTAGGTGCAGCACCTTTCACATGTATCAGGATAATAAATTATGAATGCCCTACAACAATTTTTTAAATCCGGGTGATATGGCCCCTGAAAACACATTGATTTTTATTATTTGTATTGGAAGCAACATCTTTATACGTCTTTTCTAGGGTCTAAAAAATACGAAACGTCGCTCTATGATTCGAAGTTAAAATCCTCAAATTTGGAATAATAATGACTATTTCACGTTTTTCATGTAGTTTGATATTACGTAAATATATTCATTTTTACCAATATTTCGATACTATTTCATGTAATATCACAGTACGTGATTTGGCCTTCAAATCTCAGATTTTCGTATAATATTGCATTTTAAGCAAGTTTTCTTGCATTTTGTTTCGTACTAAAAATCATCGAATTCAGCAATATTTTGACGTTTATCATCCCCTTTTCCTTTATGTGATTTAAACAAAATATCATCGTATTAGGCAATATTTTGCTGTTTTTCCACGTTTTTGTGAATTTTTAGTTCATTGTTATTATTTCATTAAATATACGAGAAAAATTATGCAAACACATAATTGATCAGACTATAAGCTTAAATACTTAATTTTCAATCATCTATTTGTTTCTCGTTAAAATACTGAGTAAGATATTGAAAAGGGGAGAAGTTCTGTTTTAATTGCATATATCGACGTTTCAGCAGGATTAGAACAGTTTTACGAGTACATCTTCCATCGGTAATATAAACCGAAAATCAGGAACATTTTAGTTAATTCTAATGAAAACACATTGATTTTTATCATTTGCATTGGAAGCAACATCTTTATACATCTTTTCTAGGGTCTAAAAAATACGAAACCTCGCTTTATGATTCGAAGTTAAACTTCGAATCAAATATTTGGCATAAAAAAGATTTTTTCACGTTTTTCATGTAGTTTGATATTACGTAAATATATTCATTTTTACCAATATTTCGATACAGTTTCATGTAGTATCACGATACGTGATTTGGCTTTCAAATCTCAGATTTTCGCATAATATTGCATTTTAAGCAAGTTTTCTTGCTTTTTGTTTTTTACTAAAAGTCGTCGAATTCAGCAATATTTTGACATTTATCATCCCCTTTTCCTTTATGTGATATAAACAAATTATCATCGAATGAGGCAATATTTTGCTGTTTTTCCACGTTTTTGTGAATTTTCAGTTTATTGTTATTATTTCATTATATATACGAGAAAAATTATGCAAACACATAATTGATTAGATAATATCCTTAAATACTTCATTTTCAATCAACTATTTGTTTCTCGTTAAAATCCTGAGTAAGATATTGAAAAGGAGAGAAGTTCGGTTTTTATTGCATATATCGACGATTCAGCCGGAATAGAGCGGTTTTACGTGTACATCTTCCATCGGTAATATAAACGGAAAATCAGGAACATTTTAGTTAATTGTAATGAAACACATTGATTTTTATCATTTGTATTGGAAACAACATCTTTATGTCTTTTCAGGAACATTTTTGTTAATTCTAATAAAAACACATTGATGTTTATCGTTTGTATTGGAAACAACATTTTTATGTCTTTTCTAGGATCTAAATAATACGAAACCTCGCTTTATGATTTGAAGTTAAAATCCTCAAGGTTGGTAATATAGCTTTTTTTTCACGTTTTTCATGTAGTGTGACTTTACGTAAATATATTCGTTTACCAATCTTTCGATACTACTTCATATTTTCTCATGATATGTGATTTGGCTTTCATATCTCAGAAATTCGCAAATTTTGCATTTTAAGCAAGTTTTCTTGCGTTTTGTTTTATACTATAAATCATTGAATTTAGCAATATTTTGACGTTTATCATCCTCATTTCCTTTAAGTAATTGAAGCAAAATATCATCGAATAAGGCAAAATTTTGCCCTTTTTCCACGTTTTTGTGAAATTTCAGTTTATTGTTATTAATTCATTATATATACGATAAAAATGATGCAAACTGCAAAACTGCAAAACAGCAAAACTGCAATACTTTGCATCATACGATAATGATGATGCAAAATTGTTTAGAAATTAACATTAAATACTTCATTTTCAATCAACTATTTGTTTCTCGTTAAAAAACTGAGTAAGTAATTGAAAAGGCGAGAAGTTCTGTTTTTGTTGCATATATCGACGTTTCAGCCGGATTAGAGCTGTTTTACGTGTACATCTTCCATCGGTAATATAAACGGAAAATCAGGAACATTTTAGAGTATTTTTTAATGAAAACACATTGATTTTTATCATTTGTAATGGAAACAACATCTTTATATGTCTTTTCTAGGATCTAAATAATACGAAACCTCGCTTTATAATGTGAAGCTAAAATCCTCAAATATGGTAATAGAGCGATTTTGTTCACGTTTTTTATGTAGTGTAACTTCACGTGAATATATTCGTTTTTACCAATATTTCGATACTATTTCATGTAGTATCACGATATGTGATTTGGCCTCTATATATCAGAATTTCGCATAATATTGCATTTTTAGCAAGTTTTCTTGCATTTTGTTTCGTAATAAAAATCATCGAATATAGCAATATTTTGACGTTTATTATCCCTTTATCCTTTATGTGATATAAACAAAATATCATCGAATTAGGCAATATTTTGCCGTTTTTCCACGTTTTTGTGAATTTTCAGTTTATTGTTATTAATTCATTATATATACAATAAAAATGATGCAAACACACAATTGATTAGAAAATATCCTTAAATACTTCATTTTCAATCAACTATTTGTTTCTCGTTAAAATATTGAAAAGGGGAGAAGTTCTGTTTTTATTGCATATATCGACGTTTCAGCTGGATTAGAGCGGTTTTACGTGTACATCTTCCATCGGTAATATAAACAGAAAATCAGGAACATTTTAGAGTATTTTAATTAAAACACATTGATTTTTATCATTTGTATTGGAAACAACATTTTTAAATGTCTTTTGTAGGATCTAAATAATACAAAACCTCGCTTTATGATTTGAAGGTAAAATCCTCAAATATAGTAATAGAGCGATTTTGTTCACGTTTTTTATGTAGTGTGACTTCACGTGAATATATTCGTTTTTACCAATATTTCGATGCAATTTCATGTAGTATCACGATATGTGATTTGGCCTTTAAATATCAGAATTTCGCAAATTATTGCATTTTAAGCAAGTTTTCTTGCATTTTGTTTCGAAATAAAAATCATCGAATGTAGCAATATTTTGACATTTATCATCCCCTTTTCCTTTATGTGATATAAACAAATTATCATCGAATGAGGCAATATTTTGCTGTTTTTCCACGTTTTTGTGAATTTTCAGTTTATTGTTATTATTTCATTATATATACGAGAAAAATTATGCAAACACATAATTGATTAGATAATATCCTTAAATACTTCATTTTCAATCAACTATTTGTTTCTCGTTAAAATCCTGAGTAAGATATTGAAAAGGAGAGAAGTTCGGTTTTTATTGCATATATCGACGATTCAGCCGGAATAGAGCGGTTTTACGTGTACATCTTCCATCGGTAATATAAACGGAAAATCAGGAACATTTTAGTTAATTGTAATGAAACACATTGATTTTTATCATTTGTATTGGAAACAACATCTTTATGTCTTTTCAGGAACATTTTTGTTAATTCTAATAAAAACACATTGATGTTTATCGTTTGTATTGGAAACAACATTTTTATGTCTTTTCTAGGATCTAAATAATACGAAACCTCGCTTTATGATTTGAAGTTAAAATCCTCAAGGTTGGTAATATAGCTTTTTTTTCACGTTTTTCATGTAGTGTGACTTTACGTAAATATATTCGTTTACCAATCTTTCGATACTACTTCATATTTTCTCATGATATGTGATTTGGCTTTCATATCTCAGAAATTTGCAAATTTTGCATTTTAAGCAAGTTTTCTTGCGTTTTGTTTTATACTATAAATCATTGAATTTAGCAATATTTTGACGTTTATCATCCTCATTTCCTTTAAGTAATTGAAGCAAAATATCATCGAATAAGGCAAAATTTTGCCCTTTATCCAAGTTTTTGTGAAATTTCAGTTTATTGTTATTAATTCATTATATATACGATAAAAATGATGCAAACTGCAAAACTGCAAGACAGCAAAACTGCAATACTTTGCATCATACGATAATGATGATGCAAAATTGTTTAGAAATTAACATTAAATACTTCATTTTCAATCAACTATTTGTTTCTCGTTAAAAAACTGAGTAAGTAATTGAAAAGGCGAGAAGTTCTGTTTTTGTTGCATATATCGACGTTTCAGCCGGATTAGAGCTGTTTTACGTGTACATCTTCCATCGGTAATATAAACGGAAAATCAGGAACATTTTAGAGTATTTTTTAATGAAAACACATTGATTTTTATCATTTGTAATGGAAACAACATCTTTATATGTCTTTTCTAGGATCTAAATAATACGAAACCTCGCTTTATAATGTGAAGCTAAAATCCTCAAATATGGTAATAGAGCGATTTTGTTCACGTTTTTTATGTAGTGTAACTTCACGTGAATATATTCGTTTTTACCAATATTTCGATACTATTTCATGTAGTATCACGATATGTGATTTGGCCTCTATATATCAGAATTTCGCATAATATTGCATTTTTAGCAAGTTTTCTTGCATTTTGTTTCGTAATAAAAATCATCGAATATAGCAATATTTTGACGTTTATTATCCCTTTATCCTTTATGTGATATAAACAAAATATCATCGAATTAGGCAATATTTTGCCGTTTTTCCACGTTTTTGTGAATTTTCAGTTTATTGTTATTAATTCATTATATATACAATAAAAATGATGCAAACACACAATTGATTAGAAAATATCCTTAAATACTTCATTTTCAATCAACTATTTGTTTCTCGTTAAAATATTGAAAAGGGGAGAAGTTCTGTTTTTATTGCATATATCGACGTTTCAGCTGGATTAGAGCGGTTTTACGTGTACATCTTCCATCGGTAATATAAACAGAAAATCAGGAACATTTTAGAGTATTTTAATGAAAACACATTGATTTTTATCATTTGTATTGGAAACAACATTTTTAAATGTCTTTTGTAGGATCTAAATAATACAAAACCTCGCTTTATGATTTGAAGGTAAAATCCTCAAATATAGTAATAGAGCGATTTTGTTCACGTTTTTTATGTAGTGTGACTTCACGTGAATACATTCGTTTTTACCAATATTTCGATGCAATTTCATGTAGTATCACGATATGTGATTTGGCCTTTAAATATCAGAATTTCGCAAATTATTGCATTTTAAGCAAGTTTTCTTGCATTTTGTTTCGAAATAAAAATCATCGAATGTAGCAATATTTTGACGTTCATCATCCACTTTTCCTTTATGTGATATAAACAAAATATCATCGAATTAGGCAATATTTTGCCGTTTTTCCACGTTTTTGTGAATTTTCAGTTTATTGTTATTAATTATTTATATATACGATAAAAATGATGCAAACACATAATTGATTAGAAATTAACATTAAATACTTCATTTTCAATCAACTATTTGTTTCTCGTTAAAATACTGAGTAAGCATCACTCTCTAGATTCTCTGCATCACTCTCGTAAGCCTCTGCATCACTCTCTAGAGCCTCTGCATCACTCTCTTCAACCTCTGCATCACTCTCTTAAGCCTCTACTTCCCTCTCTTGATCCTCTGCATCACTCTCTTGAGCCTCTGCATCACTCTCTTAAGCCTCTGCATTACTCTCGTAAGCCTCTGAATCACTGTCTTGAGCCTCTGCATCACTCTGATGAGCCCCTGCATCCCACTCTTGAGCCTCTGCATCACTCTCTTGAGCCTCTGCATCACCCTTTTAAGCCTCTGCATCCCTCTTTTGAGCCTCTGCTTCACTTTCTTCAGCTTCTGCATCACTCGCTTTAGCCTCTGCATCACTCTCGTAAGCTTTTAAATCACTCTCTTGTGCCTCTGCATCCCTCATTTGAGCCTCTGCATCCCTCTCTTGAGCCCCTGCATCCCTCTCTTGAGCCTCTGCATCCCTCGCTTGAGCCTCTTCATCCCTCTCTTAAGCCTCTACATCACTCTCTTGAGCCTCTGCATCCCTCTCTTGAACTCTTGCATCCCTCTCATGAGCCTCTGCATCCCTCTCTTGAGCCTTTGCCTCACTCTCTTAAGCCTCTGCATCCCTCTCTTGAGCCTCTGCATCACTCTCAAGAGCCTCTGCATACATCTCTTGTGCCTCTGCATCCCTCACTTGAGCCTCTGCATCCCTCTCCTGAGCCTCTGCATCCCTCTCTTGGGCCTCTGCATCCCTCTCTTGAGCGTCTGCATCCCTCTCTTCAGCCTCTGCATCACTCTCTTAAGCCTCTGCATCACTCTCTTAAGCCTCTGAATCACTCTCTTGAGCCTCTGCATCACTCTCTTGAACCCCTGCATCCATTTCTCAAGCATCTGCATCACTCTCTTGAGCCTCTGAATCACCCTTTTAAGCCTCACCATTACTCTCTTGAGCCTCTGCCTCACTCTCTTAAGCCTCTGCATCACTCTCTTGAGCCTCTGCATCCCTCTCTTGACCCTCTGCATCACTTTCTTCAGCCTCTTCATCCCTCTCGTGAGCCTCTGCAACACTCTCTTCAGCCTCTGCATCACTCTCTTAAGCTTCTGAATCCCTCTCCTGAGACCTCTGCATAACTCTCTCGATCCTTTGCAAAACTCTCTTGATTCTCTGCATCACTCTCGTAAGCCTCTGAATCCCTCTCTTGATCCTCTGCATCACTCTCTTGAGCCTCTGCATCACTCTTTTGATCGTCTGCATCACTCTCTTGAGCCTCTGCATCACTCTCTTGAGCCTCTCTATCACTCTCTTGAGCCTCTGCATCCCTCTCTTGGGCCTCTGCATCACTCTCAAGAACCTATGCATCCCTCTCTTGTGTCTCTGCATCCCTCACTTGAGCCTCTGTATCCCTCTCTTGAGCCCCTGCATCCCTCTCCTGAACATCTGCATCCCTCTCTTGAGAATCTGCATCCCTCTCTAGAGCCTCTGCATCCCTCTCTTGGACCTCTGCATCCCTCTCTTGAGCATCTGCATCCCTCTCCTAAGCCTCTGTATCACTCTCCTAAGCCTCTGCATCACTCTCTTAACCCTCTGAATCACTCTTTTGAGCCTCTGCATCACTCTGATGAGCCCCTGCATCCCTCTTTCTATCCTCTGCATCACTCTCTTGAGCCTCTGCATCACCCTCTTAAGCCTCTGCATTACTCTCTTGAGCCTCTGCAACCCTCTCCTAAGCCTCTGTCTCACTCTCTTAAGCATCTGCATCACTCTCTTGAGCCTCTGCATCCCTCTCTTGAGCCTCTGCATCACTCTCTTCAGCCTCTTCATCCCACTCTTGAGCCTCTGCAACACTCTCTTCAGCATCTGCATCACTCTCCTAAGCCTCTGAATCCCTCTCTTGAGGCCTCTGCCTAACTCTCTCGAGCCTCTGCATCACTCTCTTGATTCTCTGCATCACTCTCGTAAGACTCTGAATCACTCACTTGAGCCTCTGCATCACTCTCTAGAGCCTCTGCATCACTCTCTTCAGCCTCTGCATCACTCTCTTAAGCCTCTGCTTCCCTCTCTTGATCCTCTGCATCACTCTCTTGAGCCTCTGCACAACTCTCTTAATCCTCTCCATCACTCTCGTAAGCCTCTGAATCACTCTGTTCAGCCTGTGCATCACTCTCTTGAGCCACTCTATCACTCTCTTGAGCCTCTCTATCACTCTCGTGAGCCTTTGCATCCCTCTCTTAAGCCTCTGCATCATTCTCTTCAGCCTCTGCATCCCTCTCTTAAACCTCTGCATCATTCTCTTGAGCCTCTGCATCCCTCTCTTAAGCCTCTGAATCACTCTCTTGAACCTCTGCATCCCTCTCTTGAACGTCTGCATCCCTCTCATGAGCCTCTGCATCCCTCTCATGAGCCTCTGCATCCCTCTCTTAAGACTTTGCATCACTCTCTTAAGCCTCTGCATCCCTCTCTTGAGCCTCTACATCACTCTCAAGAGCCTCTGCATCCCTCTCTTGTGCCTTTGCATTTCTCACTTGAGCCTTTGCATCCCTCTCCTGAGCCTCTGCATCCCTCTCTTGGCCCTCTGCATCCCTCTATTGAGCCTCTGGAATCCCTCTCTTAAACCTCTGCATCACTCTCTTAAGCCTCTGCATCACTCTCTTAAGCCTCTGAATCATTCTCTTGAGCCTCTGCATCACTCTCTTGAGCCCCTGCATCCCTCTCTCAAGCCTCTGCATTACTCTCTTGAACCTCTGCATCCCTCTCCTAAGCCTCTGCCTCACTCTCTTATGCCTTGGCATCACTCTACTGAGCCTCTGCATCCCTCTCCTGAGCCTCTGCATCACTCTGGTAAGCCTCTGAATCACTCTCTTGAGCCTCTGCATCACTCTCTTGAGCCCCTGCATCCCTCTCTTGAGCCTCTGCTTCACTTTCTTAAGCCTCTGCATCACTCTCTTAATTAAGCCTCTGCATTACACTCGTAAGCCTCTGAATCACTCTCTTGAGCCTCTGCATCCCTCTCTTGAGCCTTTGCATCACTCTCATAAGCCTCTGCATCCCTCTCTTGAGCCTCTGCGTCACTCTTAAGAGCCTTTACATCCCTATCTTGTGCCTCTGCTTCACTCACTTAAGCCTCTGCATCTTTCTCTTGAGCCCCTGCCTCCCTCTCGTGAGCCTCTCCATCCCTCTCTTGAGCCTCTGCATCACTCTCGTAAACCTCTGAATCACTCTGTTCAGCCTCTGCATCACTCTCTTGAGCCTCTACATATATCTCTTGAGCCTCTGCATCCCTCTCTTAAGCCTATGCATCACTCTGTTGAGCCTTTGCATCTCTCTCTTGAGCCTCTGCATCCCTCTCTTATGCCTCTGCAACACTTTCTTCAGTCTCTGCATCACTCTCTTAAGCCTCTGCAACCTTCTCTTGAGTCTCTACATCACTTTCTTAAGCCTCTGCATTAGAGGCATAAGAGAGGGATGCAGAGGCTCAAGAGAGTGATGCAGTGGCTCAAGAGAGGGATGCAGAGGCAGAAGAGAGAGATGCAGAGGCTTAAGAGAGTGATGCAGAGGTTCAAGAGAGTGATGCAGAGGCACAAGAGAATGATGTAGAGGATTAAGAGAAGGATGCAGAGGCTGAAGATAATGATGCAGAGGCTAAAGAGAGGGATGCAGAGGCTCAAGAGAGGGATGCAGAGGCTCAAGAGAGGGATGCAGAGGCTCAAGAGAGGGATGCAGGGGCTCAAGAGAGGGATGCAGAGGCTGAAGTGAGGGAAGCAGACGCACAAGATAGGGATGCAGAGGCTCTTGAGAGTGACGCAGAGGCTCAAGAGAGGGATGCAGAGGCTTACGAGAGTGATGCAAAGGCTCAAGTGAGAGATGCAGAAGCTCATGTGTGGGATGCAGGAGTTCAAGAGAGTGATGCAGAGGCTCAAGAGAGGGATGCAGAGGCTCAAGTGAGGGATGAAGAGACACAAGAGAAGGATGCAGAGGCTCTTGGGAGTGATGCAGAGGCTCAAGAGAGGGATGCAGAGGCTCAAGAGAGTGATTCAGAGGCTTACGAGAGTGATGCAGAGGCTTAAGAGAGTGATGCAGAGGCTCAAGAGAGTAATAGAGAGGCTCAAGAGAGTGATGCAGAGGCTCAAGAGAGTGATGCAGACAATCATGAGAGTGATGCAGAGGCTCAAAAAAGTGATGCAGAGGATCAAGAGAGGGAAGCAGAGGCTTAAGAGAGTGATGCAGAGGCTGAAGAGAGTGATTCAGAGGCTTACGAGAGTGATGCAGAGAATCAAGAGAGTTTTGAAGAGGCTCGAGAGAGTTATGCAGAGGCCTCAAGAGGCTTAAGAGAGTGATGCAAAGTCTGAAGAGAGTGATGCAGTGGCTCAAGAGAGGGGTGCAGAGGCTCAAGAGAGTGATGCCAAGGCATACGACAGTGAGGCAGAGGCTTAGGAGAGGGATGCAGAGGTTTAAGAGAGTAATGCAGAGGTTTAAGAGGGTGATGCATTGGCTCAAGAGAGTGATGCAGAGGCTTGAGAGAGGGATGCAGTGGCTCAAGAGAGTGATGCAGAGGCTCAAGAGAGTGATGCCAAGGCATACGACAGTGAGGCAGAGGCTTAGGAGAGGGATGCAGAGGTTTAAGAGAGTAATGCAGAGGTTTAAGAGGGTGATGCATTGGCTCAAGAGAGTGATGCAGAGGCTTGAGAGAGGGATGCAGGGGCTCAAGAGAGTGATGCAGAGGCTCAAGAGAGTGAATCAGAGGCTTACGAGAGTGATGCAGAGGCCTAGGAGAGTGATGCAAAGGCTTAAGAGAGGGATGCAGAAGCTCAAGACAGTGATTCAGAGGCTTACGAGAGTGATGCAGAGGCTTAAGCGAGTGATGCAGAGGCTTAAGAAAGTGATGCAGAGGCTCAAAAGAGGGAAGCAGAGGCTCAAGTGAGGGATGCAGAAGCTCAAGAGAGTTATTCAGAGGCTTACGAGAGTGATGCATAGGCTTACGCGAGTGATGCAGAGGCTTAAGAAAGTGATGCAGAGGCTCAAAAGAGGGATGCAGAGGATTTAAAGGGTGTTGCAGAGGCTCAAAAGAATGATGCCGAGGCTGAAGAGAGTGTTGCAGAGGCTTAAGAGAGGGATGCAGAGGCTCAAGAGAGGGATGTAGAGGCTTAAGAGAGAGATGCGGAGGCTGAAGCGAGTGTTGCAGAGGTTTAAGAGAGGGATGCAAAGGCTCAAGAGAGTGATGCAAAGGCTCAAGAGAGTGATGCAGAGGCTTATGAGAGGGAGGCAGAGGCTCAAGAGAGGGATGTAGAGGCTCAAGAGAGTGATGCAGAGGCTCAAGAGAGTGATGCAGAGGCGTAAAAGAGAGATGCAGAGGCTTAAGAGAGGGATGCAGAGGCTCAAGCGAATGATGCAGGGGCTCAAGAGAATGATGCAGAGGCTTAAGAGAGGGATGCAGAGGATCAAGAGAGTGATGCAGAGGCTTAAAAGAGGAATGTAGAGGCTGAAGAGAATGATGCAAAGGCTTAAGAGAAGGATGCAGAGGCTGAAGAGAGTGTTGCAGAGGCTCAAGAGAATGATGCTTAAGGCTTAAGGCTTAAGAGAGGGATGCAGAGGCTCAAGAGAGTGATGGAGAGGCTCAGGAGAGTGATGCAGAGGCTCAACAGAGTGATGCAGAAGCTTAAGAGAGGGATGCAGAGGCTCAAGAGGGGGATGCAGAGGCTCAAGAGAGGGATGCAGGGGCTCAAGAGAGGGATGCAGAGACTCAAGTGAGGGAAGCAGAGGCACAAGAGAGGGATGCAGAGGCTCTTGAGAGTGACGCAGAGGCTCAAGAGAGGGATGCAGACGCTCATGAGAGGGATGCAGGAGTTCAAGTGAGTGATGCAGAGGCTCAAGAGAGGGATGCAGAGGCTCTTGGGAGTGATGAAGAGGCTCATGAGAGGGATGCAGAGGCTCAAAAGAGTGATTCAGAGGCTTACGAGAGTGATGCAGAGACTTACGAGTGTGATGCAGAGGCTCAAAAGAGGGATGCAGAGGCTTAAAAGGGTCATGCAGAGTCTCAAGAGAGTGATGCAGAGGCTCAAGAGAGTGATGCAGAGGATCGAGAGAGGGAAGCAGAGGCTTAAGAGACATCGCTGCTCTCAGTAATTGGCATATTTTCTGTATAAAAACTCGTAATTTCAAATTGGGAATACGTGCAGAGAGCCAGAATTTGGCTTCAAAATATGGCTCAAGCGTCAAAATTGGGATGTTTGGGATATTTTGAAAACTGCAGGGAGGGTTTGGGCAGAATGTGATCCATCGCCGCTTTCAGTAAATGGCATATTTTCGGTATAAAAAGTCGTACTTTCAATCTGCGAATACGTGCAGAGAGCCAGAAATTTAATCCAAAATATGGTTCAAGCGGCGAACTTGGGATGTTTTGGATATTTTGAAAACTGAAGGGAAGGTTTGGGCAGAATGTGATCCATCGCTGTTTTCAGTAATTGGCATATTTTCGGTATAAAAAGTCGTATTTTCAAACTGCGAATACGTGCAGAGAGCCAGAAGTTGGCTTCAAAATATGGCTCAGGGGTCGAATTTGGAATGTTTGGGATATTTTGAAAACTGCAGGGAGGGTTTGGGTAAAATGTGACCCATCGCCGCTCTCAGTAATTAGCATATTTTCAGTATAAAAATCGTAATTTCAAACTGCGAATACAGGTAGAGAGCCAGAATTTGGCTCCACAATGTGGCTCAAGGGTCGAATTTGAGATGTTTCGGATATTTCGAAAACTACAAAGGGGTTTGGACAAAATGTGACCTATCGCTGCTCTCAGTAATTGGCATATTCTCGGTATAAAAATTCGTAATTTCAAACTGCGAATACGTGCAGAGAGCCATAATTTGGCTACAAAATATGGCTCCAGGGTCGAATTTGAGACGTTTGGGATATTTTGATAACTGTAGAGGGTTTTGTGCAAAATGTGATCCTTCGCCGCTCACAGTAATTGGCATTATTTCGGTATAAAACGTCGAAATTTCCAACTGCTAATACGTGCAGAGAGCAGGAATTTGGCTCCAAAATATGGCTCAAGAGTCGAATTTGGGATGTTTGCGATATTTTGAAAACAGCGTGGAGGGTTTGGTCAAAATGTGATCCATCGGCGCTCTCAGTAATTGGCATATTTTCGGTATAAAATGTCGAAATTTCTAACTGCGAATATGTGCAGAGAGCCAAAATTTGGCTCAAAAATATGGCTCAAGGGTCGAATTTGGGATGTTTAGGATATTTTGAAAACTGCAGAAAAGGTTTGGGCAAAATGTGATCCATCGCAGTTTCAGTAATTGGCATAGTTTCGGAATAAAAAGTCATAATTTCAAACTGCGAATACATGCAAAGAGCCAAAATTTCGCTCCAAAACATGGCTCAAGGATCGAATTTGAGATGTTTGGGATATTTTGAAAAACTGCAGGGAGGGTTTGGGCAAAATGTGATCCATCGCTGCTTTCAGTAATTGGCATACTTTCGGTATAAAAATTCGTAATTTCAAACTGCGAATACGTGCAGAGAGCCAGAATTTGGCTCCAAAATATGGATCAAGCGTCGAATTTGGGACATTTGGGATATTTTGAAAACCTGGGGGGGGGAGGACAAAATGTGAACCATCGCTGCTTTCAGTAATTAGCATATTTTTAGTATAAAAAGTCGTAAATACAAACTGCGAATACGTACAAAAAGTCGAAATTTCAAACTGCTAATAAGTGCAGGGAGCCACAATTTGGCTCCAAAATATGGATCAAGCGTCAAATTTGCGATGTTTGGGATATTTTGAAAACTACAGGGAGGTTTTGGGCAAAATGTGACCCATCGCCACTCTAAGTAATTGGCATATTTTCGGTACAAAAAGGCGTAATTTCAAACTGCGAATACGTGCAGAGAGCCCGAATTTGACTCCAAAATATGGCTCACGGGTCAAATTTGGGATGTTTGGGATATTTTGAAAACTGCAGAGAGGGTTCGGGCAAAATGTGATCCTTCGCCGCTTTCAGTAATTGGCATATTTTCGGTAAAAAAGTCGTAATTTCAAACTGCGAATATATGCAGAAAGCCAAAATTTGGCTCCAAAGCATGGCTCAAGTGTCGAATTTGGGATGTTTGGGATATATAGAAAACTGCAGGGAGGGTTTGGGCAAAATGTGATGAATCGCCGCTTTCAGTAACTGTCATATTTTTGGTATAAAAAGTCGTAATTTCTAACTGCGAATACGTGCAGAGAGCAAGAATTTGGCTCGAAAATACGGCTCAAGGGTCGAATTTGGGATGTTATCTTGAGGTTATCTTGAGATGATTTCGGGGCTTTTTAGTGTCCCCGCGGCCCGGTCCTCGACCAGGCCTCCACTCCCAGAAAGCAGCCCGTGACAGCTGACTAACAGCCAGGTACCTATTTTACTGCTAGGTAACAGGTGGCATAGAGTGAAAGAAACTCTGCCCAATGTTTCTCGCCGGCGCCTGGGATCAAACCCAGGACCAGGATGTTTGGAATATTTTGAAAACTAAAGGGAGGATTTGGGTAAAATGTGATCTATCGCCGCTTTCAGTAATTTGCATATTTTCAATATAAAAAGTCGTAATTTAAACCAGCGAATACGTGCAGAGAGCCAGAATTTGCCTCCAAAATATGGCTCAAGGGTGGAATTTGGGATGTTTGGGATAATTTGAAAAATGCAAGGGGGGTTTGGGCAAAATGTGACCCATCGCTGCTTTCAGTAATTGGCATATTTTTGGTATAAAATGTAATTTGAAACTGAAAACGTGCTGAGAGCCATAATTTGGCTCCTAAATATGGCTCAAGGGTCGAATTAGAACACTCTCTTCAGCCTCTGCATCACTGTCTTAAGCCTCTGCCTCCCTCTCCTGATCATCTGCATCACTATCGTAAGCCTCTGCATCACTTTCTTGAGCCTCTGCATAACTCTCTTGAGCATCTGCATCAATCTCTTCAGCCTCTGCATCCCTCGCTTGAGCCTCTGCAACACTCTCTTCAGCCTGCATCACTCGCTTAAACCTCTGAATCCCTCTCTAGAGGCCTCTGCATCACTCTCTCGATCCTCTGCATCACTCTCTTGATCCTTTGCATCACTCTCTTGAGTCTTGACTGAGAGGCAATATTTTGACCTTTATCATCCCCTTTTCCTTTATGTGATTTAAACAAAATATCATCGAATTAGGCAATACTTTGCCGTTTTTCCACGTTTTCGTGAATTTTCAGTTTATTGTTATTATTTCATTAAATATACGAGAAAAATTATGCAAACACATAATTGATCAGAAAATAACCTTAAATACTTCATTTTCAATCATCTATTTGTTTCTCGTTAAAATACTGAGTTAGATAATAAAAAGGGGAGAAGTTCTGTTTTTATTGCATATATCGACGTTTCAGCCGGATTTAAGCGGTTTTACGTGTACATCTTCCATCGGTAATATAAACCGAAAATCAGGAACATTTTAGTTAATTTTAATGAAAACACATTGATTTTTATTATTTGTATTGGAAGCAACATCTTTATACGTCTTTTCTAGGGTCTAAAAAATACGAAACGTCGCTCTATGATTCGAAGTTAAAATCCTCAAATTTGGCATGATAATGACTTTTTCACGTTTTTCATGTAGTTTGATATTACGTAAATATATTCATTTTTACCAATATTTCGATACTATTTCATGTAGTATCACGGTATGTGATTTGGCCTTCAAATCTCAGATTTTCTCATAATATTGCATTTTAAGCAAGTTTTCTTGCATTTTGTTTCGTACTAAAAATCATCGAATTCAGCAATATTTTGACGTTAAACATCCCCTTTTCCTTTATGTGATATAAACAAAATATCATCGAATTAGGCAATATTTTGCTGTTTTTCCACGTTTTTGTGAATTTTCAGTTTATTGCTATTAATTCATTAAATATACGATAAAAATGATGCAAACACATAATTGATTAGAAATTAACCTTAAAAACTTCATTTACAATCAGCTATTTGTTTCTCGTTAAAATACTGAGTAAGATATTGGAAAGGGGAGAAATTCTGTTTTTATTGCATATATCGACGTTTCAGCCGGATTAGAGCGGTTTTACGTGTACATCTTCCATCGGTAATATAAACGAAAAATCAGGAACATTTCAGTTAATTCTAATGAAAACACATTGATTTTTATCATTTGTATTTGAAACAAAATTGTCATATGTCTTTTATTGGATCTAAATAATACGAAACCTCGCTCAATGATTCGAAGTTAAAATCTTCAAATATGGTAATATAGTGACTTTTTTCACGTTATTCATGTAGTGTGATTTTACGTAAATATATTCGTTTTTACCAATATTTCGATACTACTTCAGGTTTTCTCACGATATGTGATTTGGCCTTCAAATCTCAGAATTTCGCAAAATATTGCATTTTAAGCAAGTTTTCTTGCATTTTGTTTTGTACTAAAAATCATCGAATTTAGCAATATTTTGACCTTTATCATCCACTTTTCCTTTATGTGATTTAAACAAAATATCATCGAATTAGGCAATATTTTGCCGTTTTTCCACGTTTTCGTGAATTTTCAGTTTATTGTTATTATTTCGTTAAATATACGAGAAAAATTATGCAAACACATAATTGATCAGAAAATAACCTTAAATACTTCATTTTCAATCATCTATTTGTTTCTCGTTAAAATACTGAGTAAGATATTGAAAAGGGGAGAAGTTCTGTTTTTATTGCATATATCGACGTTTCAGCCGGATTTAAGCGGTTTTACGTGTACATCTTCCATCGGTAATATAAACCGAAAATCAGGAACATTTTAGTTAATTTTAATGAAAACACATTGGATTTTATTATTTGTATTGGAAGCAACATCTTTATACGTCTTTTCTAGGGTCTAAAAAATACGAAACATCGCTCTATGATTCGAAGTTAAAATCCTCAAATTTTGAATAATAATGACTTTTTCACGTTTTTCATGTAGTTTGATATTACGTAAATATATTCATTTTTACCAATATTTCGATACTATTTCATGTAATATCACAGTACGTGATTTGGCCTTCAAATCTCAGATTTTCGTATAATATTGCATTTTAACCAAATTTTCTTGCATTTTGATTCGTACTAAAAATCATCGAATTCAGCAATATTTTGACGTTTATCATCCCCTTTTCCTTTATGTGATTTAAACGAAATATCATCGAATTAGGCAATATTTTGCCGTTTTTCCACGTTTTTGTGAATTTTCAGTTTATTGTTATTATTTCATTCAATATACGAGAAAAATTATGCAAACACATAATTGATCAGACTATAAGCTTAAATACTTCATTTTCAATCATCTATTTGTTTTTCGTTAAAATACTGAGTAAGATATTGAAAAGGGGAGAAGTTCTCGTTTTATTGCATATATCGACGTTTCAGCCGGATTAGAACGGTTTTACGTGCACATCTTCCATCGGTAATATAAACCGAAAATCAGAAACATTTTAGTTAATTCAAATGAAAACACATTGATTTTTATCATTTGCATTGGAAGCAACATCTTTATACATCTTTTCTAGGGTCTAAAAAATACGAAACCTCGCTTTATGATTCGAAGTTAAACTTCGAATCCCATATTTGGCATAATAATGACTTTTTCACGTTTTTCATGTAGTTTAATATTACGTAAATATATTAATTTTTACCAATATTTCGATACTATTTCATGTAGTATCACGATACGTGATTTGGCCTTCAAATCTCAGATTTTCGCTTAATATTGCATTTTAAGCAAGTTTTCTTGCATTTTGTTTCGTACTAAAAATCATCGAATTCAGCAATATTTTGACGTTTATCATCCCCTTTTTCTTTATGTGATATAAACAAAATATCATCGAATTAGGCAATATTTTGCTGTTTATCCACGTTTTTGTGAATTTTCAGTTTATTGCTATTAATTCATTAAATATACGATAAAAATGATGCAAACACATAATTGATTTGATAATATCCTTAAATACTTCATTTGCCATCAACTATTTGTTTCTCGTTAAAATCCTGAGTAAGATATTGAAAAGGAGAGAAGTTCGGTTTTTATTGCATATATCGACGTTTCAGCCGGATTAGAGCGGTTTTACCCTCTTGACCCTCTGAATCCCTCTCTTGAGCCTCTGCACCACTCTCTTAAGCCTCTGCATCACTCTCGTAAGCCTCTGCATCACTCTCTTAAGCCTCTGCATCACTCTCGTAAACCTCTGAATCACTCTCTTCAGCTTCTCTATCACTCTCTTGAGCCCCTACATCCCTCTATTGAGCCTCTGCATCACTCTCGTGATCCTCTGCATCACACTCTTAAGCCTCTACTTCCCTCTTTTGAGCTTCTGCATCACTTTCTTAGGCCTCTGCATCCCTTTCTTGAGCTTCTGCATCTCTCTCTTGAACTCCTGCATCCATCTCATGAGCCTTTGCATCCCTCGCTTGAGCCTCTGCATCCCTCTCTTAAGCCTCTGCATCACTCTCTTAAGCCTCTGCTTCCCTCTCTTGATCCTCTGCATCACTCTCTTGAGCCTCTGCATCACTCTCTTGATCGTCTGCATCACTCTCTTGACCCTCTGCATCACTCTCTTGAGCCTCTCTATCACTCTATTGAACATCTGCATCACTCTCTTGAGCCTCTGCATCACTCTCTTAAGCCTCTGCATCCCTCTCTTAAGCCTCTACATCATTCTCTTGAGCCTCTGCATCACTCACTTAAGCCTCTGCCGTTCTCTCTTGAGCCTCTGCATCACTCTCTTGAGCCTCTGCATTCCTCTCTGGAGCCTCAGCATCCCTCTCTTGAGCCTTTTGCAGCACTCTTATGAGCCTCTGCATCATTCTCATGAGCCTCTGCATCCCTTTCTTAAGCTTCTGCATCACTCTCTTGAGCCTCTGCATCCCTCTATTAAGCCTCTGCATCACTCTCTTGAGCCTCTGCATCCCTCTCTTGAGCCTCTGCATCACTCTCATGGGCCTCTGCATCACTCTCTCGAGCCTCTGCATCACTCTCTAGAGCCTCTGCATCACTCTCCTAAACCTTTGCATCCCTCTCTTGATCCTCTGCATCAGTCTCTTGAGCCTCTGCATCATTCTCTATAGCCTCTACATCCTTCTCTTAAGCCTCTACATCATTCTCTTTAGCCCCTGCATCCCTTTACTCAGCCTCTGCATCACTCTCATAAGCCTCTGCATCACGCTCTTCAGCCTCTGCATCACTCTCTTGAGCCTCTGCATCACTCTCTTAAACCTCTGCATCCCTCTCTTGATCCTCTGCATCAGTCTTTTGAGCATCTGCATCGTTCTCTTGAGCCTCTACATCCTTCTCTTAAGCCTCTACATCATTCTCTTGAGCCCCTGCATCACTCTCTTAAGACTCTGCATCACTCTCTTGAGCCTCTGCATCACTCTCTTAAGCCTCTGCCTTTCTCTCTTGAGCCTCTGCGTCACTCTCTTGAGCCTCTGCATCCCTCTCTGGATCCTCAGCATCCCTCTCTTGAGCCTTTTGCAGCACTCTGTTGAGCCTTTGCATCACTCTTTTGAGCCTCTTCATCATTCTATTGAGCCTATATATCTTTCTCCTAAGCCTCTACATCATTCTGTTGAGCCCCTGCATCACTCTCTTGAGCCTCTGCATCACTCTCTTAATCCTCTGCATCTCTCTCTTCAGCCTCTGCATCACTCTCATGATCCTCTGCATCCCTCTCTGGATCCACAGCATCCCTCTCTTGAGCCTTTTGCAGCACTCTGTTGAGCTTTTGCATCACTCTCTTGAGCCTCTGCATCATTCTATTGAGCTTATACATCTTTCTCCTAAGCCTCTACATCATTCTCTTGAGCCCCTGCATCACTCTCTTGAGCCTCTGCATCACTCTCTTAAGCCTTTGAATCTCTCTCTTCAGCCTCTGCATAACTCTCTCGAGCCTCTGCATCACTCTCTTGATTCTCTGCATCACTCTCGCAAGTCTCTAAATCACTCTCTCGAGCCTCTGCATCACTCGCTTGATCCTCTGCATCACTCTCTTGATCCCCTGCATCCCTCTCTCAAGCCTCTGCATCACTCTCTTAAGCCTCAGCATCACCCTCTTAAGTTTCTGCATTACCCTCTTGAGCCTCTGCATCCCTCTCCTAAGCCTCTGCCTCACTCTCTTAAGCCTCTGCATCTTTCTCTTGAGCCTCTGCATCCCTCTCTTCAGCCTCTGCATCACTCTCTTCAGCCTCTTCATCCCTCTCTTGAGCCTCTGCAACACTCTCTTCATTCTCTGCATCACTCTCTTAAGCCTCTCAATCCCTCTCTTGAGGCCTCTGCATAACTCTCTCGAGCCTCTGCATCACTCTCTTGATCCTCTGCATCACTCTCTTGAGCCTCTGTATCACTCTCTTGAGCCCCTGCATCCCTCTCTTGAGCCTCTGCATCACTCTCTTGAGCCTCTGCATCACCCTTTCAAGCCTCTACATCCCTCTTTTGAGCCTCTGCATCACTTTCTTAAGCCTCTGCATCACTCTCTTAAGCCTCTGCATCACTCTTGTAAGCTTCTGAATCACTCTCCTGAGCCTCTGCATCCCTCTCATGAGCCTCTGCATCACTCCCAAGAGCCTCTGCGTCCCTCTCATTTGCCTCTTCATCCCTCACTTGAGCCTCTTTATCACTCTCTTGAGCCTCTGCATCACTCTCTTGAACTCCTGCATCCCTCTCATGAGACTCTGCATCCCTCACTTGAGCCTTTGCATCACTCTCTTAAGCCTCTGAATCCCTCTCTTGAGCTACTGCGTCACTCTCAAGAGCCTCTGCATCCCTCTCTTGTGCCTCTGCTTCCCTCACTCTAGCCCCTGCATCCCTCTTTTGAGCCTCTGCATCACTTTCTTAAGCCTCTGCATCCCTTTCTTGAGCCTCTGCATCTCTCTCTTGAACTCCTCCATCCCTCTCATGAGCCTTTGCATACCTGTCTTGAGCCTTTCCATCACTCGCTTAAGCCAATGCATCCCTCTCTTTGGCCTCTGCATCCCTCACTTCAGCCTCTGCATCCCTCTCTTGAGCCCCTGCATCCCTCTCTTGAGCTTCTGCATCCCTCTCTTAAGCCTCTGCATCACTCTCTTAAGCTTCTGCATCACTCTCGTAAGCCTCTGAATCACTCTCTTGAGCCTCTGCATCCCTCTCTTAATCCTCTGCATCACTCTCGTAAGCATCTGAATCACTCTCTTGAGCCTCTACATCCCTCTCTTTAGAAACCGAATCCCTCTCTAAAGCCTCTGCATCAGTCTCTTGAGCCTCTGCATCACTCTCTTGATCATCTGCATCACTCTCGTAAGCCTCTGCATAACTCTCCTGAGCCTCTGCATAACTCTCTTGAGCCTCTGCATCTTTCTCTTGAGCCTCTGCATCGCTCTTTTAAGCCTATGCATCACTCTCTTAAGCCTCTGCATCACTCTCTTATGCCTCTGAATCACTCGCTTGAGCCTCTGAATAACACTCTTGAGCGCCTGCATCACTCTCTCAAGCCTCTGCATCACTCTCTTGAGCCTCTGCATCCCTCTCTTGAGCCTCTGCATCTCTCTCTTCAGCCTCTTCAGCCCTCTCTTGAGCCTCTGCAACACTCTCTTCAGCCTCTGCATCACTCTCTTAAGCCTCTGAATCCCTCTTTTGAGGCCTCTGCATAACTCTCTCGTGCCTCTGCATCACTCTCTTGATTCTCTGCATCACTCTTGTAAGCATCTGAATCACTCTCTCGAGCCTCTACATCACTCTCTTGAGCCTGTGCATCACCCTCTTGATCCTCTGCATCACTCTCTTGAGCCTCTGCATCATTCTTTTGAGCCTCTGCATCCCTCTCTTAAGCCTCTACATCATTCTCTTGAGCCTTTGCATCCCTCTCTTGAGCCTCTGCATCTCTCTCTTGAACTCCTGCTTCTCTCTCATGAGCCTTTGCATCCCTCTCTTGAGCCTTTGCATCACTCTTTTAAGCCTCTGCATCCCTCTCTTGAGCCTTTGCACCACTCTCCTCGGCGTCTTCATCCATCTATTGAGCCTCTGCAACACTCACTTCAGCCTCTGCATCACTCTCTTAAGACTCTGAGTCCCTCTCTTGAGACCTCTGCATAACTCTCTCGAGCCTCTGCATCACTCTCTTGAAACTCTGCATCACTCTTGTAAGCATCTGAATCACTCTCTCGAGCCTCTACATAACTCTCTTGATCCTCGGCATCACTCTCTTGAGCCTCTGCATCACCCTTTTGATCCTCTGCATCACTCTCCTGAGCCTCTGCATCATTCTCTTGAGCCTCTGCATCCCTCTCTTAAGCCTCTACATCATTCTCTTGAGCCTCTGCATCCCTCTCTTGAGCCTCTGCATCTCTCTCTAGAACTCCTGCATCTCTCTCATGAGCCTTTGCATCCCTCTCTTGAGCCTTTGCATCACTCTTTTGAGCCTCTGCATCCCTCTCTTGAGCCTCTGCATCACTCTCAAGAGCCTCTGCTTCCCTCTCTTGTGCCTCTGCATCCCTCACATGAGCCTCTGCATCCCTCTCTTGAGCTTCTGCATCCCTCTCTTGGGCCTCTGCATCCCTCTCTTGAGCCTCTGCATCCCTCTTTTAAGCCTTTGCATCACTCTCTTAAGCCTCTGCATCACTCTCTTAAGCCTCTGAATCACTCTCCTAAGCATCTGCATCACTCTGTTCATCCCCTGCATCCCTCTCTCAAGCCTCTGCATAACTCTCTTGAGCCTCTGCATCACCCTCTTAAGCGTCTGCATTACTCTCGTGAGCCTCTGCATCCCTCTCCTAAGCCTCTGCCTCATTCTCTTAAAACTCTTCATCCCTCTCTTGTGCCTCTGCAACACTCTCTTCAACCTCTGGATCACTCTCTTAAGCCTCTGAATCCTCTCTTGAGGCCTCTGCATAACTCTCTCGAGCCTCTGCATCACTCTCTTGATTCTCTGCATCACTCTCGCAAGTCTCTGAATCACTCTCTCGAGCCTCTGCATCACTCTTTTGATCCTCTGCATCACTCTCTTGATCCCCTGCATCCCTCTCTCAAGCCTCTGCATCACTCTCTTGAGCATCTGCATCACCCTCTTAAGCGTCTGCAATACTCTCCTGAGCCTCTGCATCACTCTCTTGAGCCTCTGCATCCCTCTCTTCAGCTTCTGCATCACTCTCTTGAGCCTCTTCATCCCTCTCTTGAGCCTCTGCATCACTCTCTTGAGCATCTGCATCACCCTCTTAAGCGTCTGCATTACACTCCTGAGCCTCTGCCTCCCTCTCCTAAGCCTCTGCCTCACTCTCTTAAGCCTCTGCATCACTCTCTAAAGCCTCTGCATCAGTCTCTTGATTCTCTGCATCACTCGTTTGAGCCTCTGCATCACTCTCTTGAGCCTCTGCATCCCTCTCTTAAGCCTCTGCATCCCTCTCTTGATAATCTGCATCACTCTCGTAAGCCTCTGCATCACTCTCTTGAGCCTCTGCATCACTCTTGTAAGCTTCTGAATCACTCTCCTGAGCCTCTGCATCCCTCTCAAGAGCCTCTGCATCACTCCCAAGAGGCTCTGCGTCCCTCTCATTTGCCTCTTCATCCCTCACTTGAGCCTCTGCATCCCTCTCTTGAGCCTCTGCATCACTCTCTTGAACTCCTGCATCCCTCTCATGAGACTCTGCATCCCTCACTTGAGCCTTTGCATCACTCTCTTAAGCCTCTGCATCCCTCTCTTGAGCCTCTGCGTCACTCTCAAGAGCCTCTGCATCCCTCTCGTGTGCCTCTGCTTCCCTCACTCTAGCCTCTGCATCCCTCTCTTGAGCCCCTGCATCCCTCTTTTGAGCCTCTGCATCACTTTCTTAAGCCTCTGCATCCCTTTCTTGAGCCTCTGCATCTCTCTCTTGAACTCCTCCATCCCTCTCATGAGCCTTTGCATACCTCTCTTGAGCCTTTACATCACTCGCTTAAGCCTATGCATCCCTCTCTTTGGCCTCTGCATCCCTCACTTGAGCCTCTGCATCCCTCTCTTGAGCCCCTGCATCCCTCTATTGAGCCTCTGCATCCCTCTCTTAAGCCTCTGCATCACTCTCTTAAGCTTCTGCATCCCTCTCTTGAGCCTCTGAATCACTCTCTTGAGCCTCTGCATCCCTCTCTTAATCCTCTGCATCACTCTCGTAAGCATCTGAATCACTCTCTTGAGCCTCTACATCCCTCTCTTTAGCCACCGAATCCCTCTCTAAAGCCTCTGCATCAGTCTCTTGAGCCTCTGCATCACTCTCTTGATCATCTGCATCACTCTCGTAAGCCTCTGCATAACTCTCCTGAGCCTCTGCATAACTCTCTTGAGCCTCTGCATCTTTCTCTTGAGCCTCTGCATCGCTCTTTTAAGCCTATGCATCACTCTCTTAAGCCTCTGCATCACTCTCTTATGCCTCTGAATCACTCGCTTGAGCCTCTGAATAACACTCTTGAGCACCTGCATCCCTCTCTTGAGCCTCTGCATCTCTCTCTTCAGCCTCTTCAGCCCTCTCTTGAGCCTCTGCAACACTCACTTCAGCCTCTGCATCCCTCTCTCAAGCCTCTGCATCACTCTCTTGAGCATCTGCATCACCCTCTTAAGCGTCTGCATTACTCTCCTGAGCCTCTGCATCACTCTCTTAAGCCTCTGAATCACTCTCTTAAGCATCTGCATCACTCTGTTGATCCCCTTCATCCCTCTCTCAAGCCTCTGCATAACTCTTTTGAGCCTCTGCATCACCCTCTTAAGCGTCTGCATTACTCTCGTGAGCCTCTGCATCCCTCTCCTAAGCCTCTGCCTCATTCTCTTAAGCCTCTTCATCCCTCTCTTGAGCCTCTGCATCACTCTCTTCAGCCTCTTCATCCCTCTCTTGAGCCTCTGCAACACTCTCTTCAACCTCTGGATCACTCTCTTAAGCCTCTGAATCCTCTCTTGAGGCCTCTCCATAACTCTCTCGAGCCTCTGCATCACTCTCTTGATTCTCTGCATCACTCTCGCAAGTCTCTGAATCACTCTCTCGAGCCTCTGCATCACTCTTTTGATCATCTGCATCACTCTCTTGATCCCCTGCATCCCTCTCTCAAGCCTCTGCATCACTCTCTTGAGCATCTGCATCACCCTCTTAAGCGTCTGCATTACTCTCCTGAGCCTCTGCATCACTCTCTTGACCCTCTGCATCCCTCTCTTCAGCTTCTGCATCACTCTCTTGAGCCTCTTCATCCCTCTCTTGAGCATCTGCATCACTCTCTTGAGCATCTGCATCACCCTCTTAAGCGTCTGCATTACACTCCTGAGCCTCTGCCTCCCTCTCCTAAGCCTCTGCCTCACTCTCTTAAGCCTCTGCATCACTCTCTAAAGCCTCTGCATCAATCTCTTGATTCTCTGCATCACTCTTTTGAGCCTCTGCATCACTCTCTTGAGCCTCTGCATCCCTCTCTTAAGCCTCTGCATCCCTCTCTTGATAATCTGCATCACTCTCGTAAGCCTCTGCATCACTCTCTTGAGCCTCTGCATCACTCTTGTAAGCTTCTGAATCACTCTCCTGAGCCTCTGCATCCCTCTCATGAGCCTCTGCATCACTCCCAAGAGGCTCTGCGTCCCTCTCATTTGCCTCTTCATCCCTCACTTGAGCCTCTGCATCCCTCTCTTGAGCCTCTGCATCACTCTCTTGAACTCCTGCATCCCTCTCATGAGACTCTGCATCCCTCCCTTGAGCCTTTGCATCACTCTCTTAAGCCTCTGCATCCCTCTCTTGAGCCTCTGCGTCACTCTCAAGAGCCTCTGCATCCCTCTCGTGTGCCTCTGCTTCCCTCACTCTAGCCTCTGCATCCCTCTCTTGAGCCCCTGCATCCCTCTTTTGAGCCTCTGCATCACTTTCTTAAGCCTCTGCATCCCTTTCTTGAGCCTCTGCATCTCTCTCTTGAACTCCTCCATCCCTCTCATGAGCCTTTGCATACCTCTCTTGAGCCTTTGCATCACTCGCTTAAGCCTATGCATCCCTCTCTTTGGCCTCTGCATCCCTCACTTGAGCCTCTGCATCCCTCTCTTGAGCCCCTGCATCCCTCTCTTGAGCCTCTGCATCCCTCTCTTAAGCCTCTGCATCACTCTCTTAAGCTTCTGCATCACTCTCGTAAGCCTCTGAATCACTCTCTTGAGCCTCTGCATCCCTCTCTTGAGCCTCTGAATCACTCTCTTGAGCCTCTGCATCCCTCTCTTAATCCTCTGCATCACTCTCGTAAGCATCTGAATCACTCTCTTGAGCCTCTACATCCCTCTCTTTAGCCACCGAATCCCTCTCTAAAGCCTCTGCATCAGTCTCTTGAGCCTCTGCATCACTCTCTTGATCATCTGCATCACTCTCGTAAGCCTCTGCATAACTCTCCTGAGCCTCTGCATAACTCTCTTGAGCCTCTGCATCTTTCTCTTGAGCCTCTGCATCGCTCTTTTAAGCCTATGCATCACTCTCTTAAGCCTCTGCATCACTCTCTTATGCCTCTGAATCACTCGCTTGAGCCTCTGAATAACACTCTTGAGCACCTGCATCACTCTCTCAAGCCTCTGCATCACTCTCTTGAGCCTCTGCATCCCTCTCTTGAGCCTCTGCATCTCTCTCTTCAGCCTCTTCAGCCCTCTCTTGAGCCTCTGCAACACTCACTTCAGCCTCTGCATCACTCTCTTAAGCCTCTGAATCCCTCTTTTGAGGCCTCTGCATAACGCTCTCGTGCCTCTGCATCACTCTCTTGATTCTCTGCATCACTCTTGTAAGCATCTGAATCACTCTCTCGAGCCTCTACATAACTCTCTTGATCCTCTGCATCACTCTCTTGAGCCTGTGCATCACCCTCTTGATCCTCTGCATCACTCTCTTGAGCCTCTGCATCATTCTTTTGAGCCTCTGCATCCCTCTCTTGAGCCTCTGCATCACTCTCAAGAGCCTCTGCTTCCCTCTCTTGTGCCTCTGCATCCCTCACATGAGCCTCTGCATCCCTCTCTTGAGCTTCTGCATCCCTCTCTTGGGCCTCTGCATCCCTCTCTTGAGCCTCTGCATCCCTCTTTTAAGCCTTTGCATCACTCTCTTAAGCCTCTGCATCACTCTCTTAAGCCTCTGAATCACTCTCCTAAGCATCTGCATCACTCTGTTGATCCCCTGCATCCCTCTCTCAAGCCTCTGCATAACTCTCTTGAGCCTCTGCATCACCCTCTTAAGCGTCTGCATTACTCTCGTGAGCCTCTGCATCCCTCTCCTAAGCCTCTGCCTCATTCTCTTAATCCTCTGCATCACTCTCTTGAGCCTCTGCATCCCTCTCTTGAACCTCTGCATCACTCTCTTCAGCCTCTTCATCCCTCTCTTGAGCCTCTGCATCTCTCTCTTGAACTCCTGCATCTCTCTCATGAGCCTTTGCATCCCTCTCTTGAGCCTTTGCATCACTCTTTTGAGCCTCTGCGTCCCTCTCCTGAGCCTCTGCATCACTCTCAAGAGCCTCTGCTTCCGTCTCTTTTGCCTCTGCATCCCTCACATGAGCCTCTGCATCCCTCTCTTCAGCTTCTGCATCCCTCTCTTGGGCCTCTGCATCCCTCTCTTGAGCCTCTGCATCCCTCTTTTAAGCCTTTGCATCACTCTCTTAAGCCTCTGCATCACTCTCTTAAGCCTCTGCATCACTCTCATAAGCATCTGCATCACTCTGTTGATCCCCTGCATCCCTCTCCCAAGCCTCTGCATAACTCTTTTGAGCCTCTGCATCACCCTCTTAAGCGTCTGCATTACTCTCGTGAGCCTCTGCATCCCTCTCCTAAGCCTCTGCCTCATTCTCTTAAGCCTCTTCATCCCTCTCTTGAGCCTCTGCATCACTCTCTTCAGCCTCTTCATCCCTCTCTTGAGCCTCTGCAACACTCTCTTCAACCTCTGGATCACTCTCTTAAGCCTCTGAATCCTCTCTTGAGGCCTCTGCATAACTCTCTCGAGCCTCTGCATCACTCTCTTGATTCTCTGTATCACTCTCGCAAGTCTCTGAATCACTCTCTCGAGCCTCTGCATCACTCTTTTGATCCTCTGCATCACTCTCTTGATCCCCTGCATCCCTCTCTCAAGCCTCTGCATCACTCTCTTGAGCATCTGCATCACCCTCTTAAGCGTCTGCATTACTCTCCTGAGCCTCTGCATCACTCTCTTGAGCCTCTGCATCCCTCTCTTCAGCTTCTGCATCACTCTCTTGAGCCTCTTCATCCCTCTCTTGAGCCTCTGCATCACTCTCTTGAGCCTCTGCATCCCTCTCTTAAGCCTCTGCAACACTCTCTTCAGCCTCTGCATCACTCTCTTTAGCCTCTGCATCCCTCTCTTGATCATCTGCATCACTCTCGTAAGCCTCTGCATCACTCTCTTGAGCCTCTGCATAACTCTCTTGAGCCTCTGCATCACTCTCTTGAGCCTCTGCATCTCTCTTTAAACCTTTGCATCACTCTCTTGAGCCTCTGCATCCCTCCTTTAAGCCTCTGCATCACTCTCTTAAGCCTCTGCATCACTCTATTATGCCTCTGAATCACTCGCTTGAGCCTCTGCATAACTCTCATGAACACCTGCATCCCTCTCTTGAGCCTCTGCATCTCTCTCTTCAGCCTCTTCATCCCTCTCTTGAGCCTCTGCAACACTCACTTCAGCCTCTGCATCACTCTCTTAAGCCTCTGAATCTCTCTGTTGAGGCCTCTGCATAACTCTCTCGAGCCTCTGCATCACTCTCTTGATTCTCTGCATCACTCACGTAAGCATCTGAATCACTCTCGAGCCTTTACATCACTCTCTTGATCCTCTGAATCACTCTCTTGATCCTCTGCATCACCGTCTTGATCCTCTGCATCACTCACTTGAGCCTCTACATCCCTCTCTTAAGCTTCGACATAATTCTCTTGAGCCTCTGCATCCCTCTCTTGAGCCTCTGCATCTCTCTCTTGAACTCCTGCTTCTCTCTCATGAGCCTTTGCATCCCTCTCTCAGGCCTCTGCATCACTCTCTTTAGCCTCTGCGTCCCTCTCTTGAGCCTCTGCATCACTCTCTTCAGCCTCTTCATCCCTCTCTTCAGCCTCTGCAACACTCACTTCAGCCTCTGCATCACTCTCATAAGCCTCTGAATGCCTCTCTTGAGGCCTCTGCATAACTCTCTCGAGCCTCTGCATCACTCTCGTAAGCATCTGATTCACTCTCTCGAGCCTCTATATAACTCTCTTGATCCTCTGTATCACTCTCTTGAGCCTCTGCAACACCCTCTTGATCCTCTACATCACTCTCTTGAGAATCGTCATCATTCTATTGAGCCTCTGCATCCCTCTCTTAAGCCTCTACATCATTCTCTTGAGCCTCTGCATACCTCTCTTAAGCCTCTACGTCATTCTCTTGTGCCTCTGCATCACTCTCTTAAGCCTCTGCATCCCTCTCTTGAGCCTCTGCATTTCTCTTTTTAACTCCTGCTTCTCTCTCATGAGCCTTTGCATCCCCTCTCTTGAGCCTCTGCATCCCTCTTTTAAGCCTTTGCATCACTCTCTTAAGCCTCTGCATCACTCTCTTAAGCCTTTGAATCACTCTCTTAAGCCTCTTCATCACTCTCTTGATCCCCTGCATCCCTCTCTCAAGCCTCTGCATAACTTTCTTGAGCCTCTGTATCACACTCTTTAGAGTCTGCATTACTCTCTTGAGCCTCTTCATCCCTCTCCTAAGCCTCTGCCTCACTCTCTTAAGCCTCTGCATCACTCTCTTCAGCCTCTTCATCCCTCTCTTGAGCCTCTGCACCACTCTCTTCAGCCTCTGCATAACTCTCTCGAGCCTCTGCGTCACTCTCTTGATTCTCTGCATCACTCTCGGAAGTCTCTGAATCACTCTCTCAAGCCTCTGCATCACTCTCATGATCCTCTACATCACTCTCTTGAGCCTCTGCATTACTCTCTTGAATCTCTGCATCACTCTCTAGAGCCTCTGCATCACTCTCTTCAGCCTCTGCATCACTTTCTTAAGCCTCTGCTTCCCTCTCTTGATCCTCTGCATCACTCTCTTGAGCCTCTGCATCACTCTCTTAAGCCTCTGCATCACTCTCGTAAGCCTCTGAATCACTCTCTTGAGCCTCTGTATCACTCTCTTGAGCCTCTGTATCACTCTCTTGAGCCCCTGCATCCCTGTCTTGAGCCTCTGCATCACTCTCTTGAGCCTTTGCATCAACCTTTTAAGCCTCTGCATCCCTCTTTTGAGCCTCTGCATCACTTTCTTAAGCCTCTGCATCACTCTCTTAAGCCTCTGCATCACTCTCGTAAGCCTCTGAATCACTCTCCTGAGCCTCTGCATCCCTCATGAGCCTTTGCATCATTCCCAAGAGCCTCTGCGTCCCTCTCATGTGCCTCTTCATCCCTCAATTGAGCCTCTGCATCCCTCTCTTGAGCCTTTGCATCACTCTCTTGAACTCCTGCATCCCTCTCATGAGCCTCTGCATCCCTCTCTTGAGCCTCTGCATCCCTCTCTTAAGCCTCTGAATCACTCTCTTAAGCCTCTGCATCACTCTCGTAAGCTTCTGAATCACTCCGTTGAGCCTCTGCATCACTCTCTTGAGCCTCTGCATTCCTTTCTTAAGCCTCTGCATCATTCTCTTCAGCCTCTGCATCCCTCTCTTAAGTCTTTGCATCATTCTTTTCAGCCTTTGCATTCCTCTCTTAAGCCTCTGCATCACTCTCTTGACCCTCAGCATCCCTCTCTTGTGCCTATACTTCCCTCACTCTAGCCTCTGCATCCCTCTCTTGGGCCCCTGCATCCCTCTCTTGAGCCTCTGCATCCCTCTCATGAGCTTCTGCATCCCTCTCTTAAGCCTCTGAATCTCTCTCTTAAGCCTCTGCATCACTGTCGTAAGCTTCTGCACTCCGTTGAGCCTCTGAATTCCTTTCTTAAGCCTCTGCATCATTCTCTTCAGCCTCTGCATCCCTCTCCTAAGCCTTTGCATCATTCTTTTCAGCCTCTGCATTCCTCTCTTAAGCCTCTGCATCACTCTCTTGATCCACAGCATCCCTCTCTTAAGCCTCTGCATCATTCTCTTTAGCCCCTGCATCATTCTCTTGAGCCTCTGCATACCTCTCTTAAGCCTCTACGTCATTCTCTTGAGCATCTGCATCACTCTCTTGAGCCTCTGCATCCCTCTCTTAAGCCTCTGCAATACTCTCTTCAGCCTCTGCATCACTCTCTTAAACCTCTGCATCCCTTTTTTGAGCCTATGCATCACTCTCTTAAGCCTCTGCATCCCTTTCTTGAGCCTCTGCATCACTCTCTTGAGCCTCTGCATCACTCTCAAAATCCTCTGCATCCCTCTCTTGTGCCTCTGCATCCCTCACTTGCGCCTCTGCATCTGAGCCTCTGCATCACTCTCAAGAGCCTCTGCATCCCTCTCTTGTGCCTCTGCATCCCTCACTTGAGCCTCTGCATCCCTCTCTTGAGCCTATGCATCACTCTCAAGAGCCTCTGCATCCCTCTCTTGTGCCTCTGCATCCCTCACTTGAGCCTCTGCATCCCTCTCTTGAGCCTCTGCATCACTCTCAAGAGCCTCTGCATCCCTGTCTTGTGCCTCTGCATCCCTCACTTGAGCCTCTGCTTCCCTCTCTTAAGCCTCTGCATCACTCTCGTAAGCCTCTGAATCACTCTCTTGAGCCTGTGCATCCCTCTCCTGAAGTCCTGCATCCCTCTCATGAGCCTCTGCATCCCTCTCTTGAGCCTTTGCATCAATCTCTTAAGCCTCTGCATCCCTCTCTTGAGCCTCTGCATCACTCTCTTAAGCCTCTGCATCACTCTCTTAAGGCTCTGCATCACTCTCGTAAGCCTCTGAATCACTCTCTTGAGCCTCTGCATCCCTCTCTTGAGCCTCTGCATCACTCTCTTCAGCCTCTGCAGCTCTCTCCTGAGCCTCTGCATCTTTCTCCTAGGCCTCTGCATCACTCTCCTGAGCCTCTGCATCACTCTCTTGAGCCTCGGCATCCCTCTCTTAAGAGTCTGCATCACTCTCTTGAGCCTCTGCATCATTCTCTTAAGCCTCTGCATCACTCTCTTGAGCCTTTGAATCCCTCTCTTGAGCCTCTGCATCAATCTCTCTCGAGCCTCTGCATCCCTCTCTTGAGCCTCTGAATCCCTCTCTTGAGCCGCTGCATCACTCTCGTGTGCCTCTGCATCACTTTCTTAAGCCTCTGCATCCCTCTCTTGAGCCTCTGAATCCCTCTCATAAGCCTCTGCATAACTCTTTTTAGCTTCTGCATCACTCTCTTGAGCCTCTACATCCCTCTCTTGAGGCTCTGCCTCACTCTCGTAAGCCTCTGCACCACTCTCTTGAGACTCTGCATAACACTCTTGAGTCTCTGCATCACTCTCTTGAGCCTCTGCATCCCTCTCTTGAGCCTCTGCAACACTCTCTTCAGCCTCTTCATCACTCTCTAAATCCTTTAAATCCCTCTCTTGATCCTCTGCATCAATCTTTTGAGCCTCTGCATCACTCTCTTGATTCTCTACATCACTCTCTTAAGCCTCTGCATTACTCTTGAGCCTCTGCATCATTCTCTTGAGCCTCTGCATCACTCTCTTAAGCCTCTTCATCACTCTCTTGAGCCTCTGCATCACTCTCTTAAGCCTCTGCATCACTCTCTTGAGCCTCTGTATCCATTTGTTAAGCCTCTGCATCACTCTCTTAAACTTCTGCATCACTCTCTTTAGCCTCTGCATCACTCTCTTCAGCCTCTGCATTCCTTTTTTGAGCCTCTGCATCATCCTCCTAAGCCTCAGCATCACTCACTTTAGCCTCTGCATCATTCTCTTCAGCCTCTGCATCCCTCTCTTGAGCCTCTGCATCATTCTCCTAGGCCTTTTCATCACTCTCTTGAGCCTCTGCATCACTCTCTTGAGCCTCTGCATCCCTCTCTTAAGCATCTGCATCACTCTCTTAAGCCTCTGCATCACTCTCTTTATCCTCTGCATCACTCTCTTGAGCCTCTGCATCACTCTCTTGGGCCTCTGCATCACTCTCTTGAGCCTCTGCATTACTCTCTTGAGCCTCTGTATCACTCTCATGAGCCTCTGCATCACTCTCTTGAGCCTCTGCATCCCTCTCCTGAGCCTCTGCATCCCTGTCTTGAGCCTCTGCATCATTCTTTTGAGTCTCTGCATCCCTCTCTTAAGCCTCTGCATCCCCTGTCTTGAGCCTCTGCATCATTCTCTTCAGCCTCTGCATCACTCTCTTATGCCTCTGCATCTTTCTCTTCAGCCTCTGAATCACTCTCTTGAGCCTCTGCATCATTCTCCTGAGCCTCTGCATCACTCTTTTAAGCCTCTGCATCATTCTCTTCAGCCTCTGCATCTTTATCTTCGGCCTCTGCATCATTCTCTTCAGCCTCTGCATTCCTCTGTTAAGCCTCTGCATCCCTCTCATGAGCCCCTGCATCCCTCTCTGGAGCTTTTGCATCCCTCTTTTGAACCTCTGCTTCCCTCTCTTAAGCCTCTACATCACTCTCTTAAGCCTCTGCATCACTCTATTGAGCTTCTGCATCACTCTCTTGAGCCTCTACATCGCTATCTTGAGCCTCTGCATCACTCTCGTAAGCCTCTCGATCACTCTCTTGAGCCTCTGCAACACTCTCTTGAGCCTCTGCCTCACTCTCCTAAGCCTCTGCATCCCTCTCCTGAGCCTCTGAATCACTCTCTTGAGCCTCTCTATCACTCTCTTGAGCCTCTGTATCACTCTCTTGAGCCCCTGCATCCCTGTCTTGAGCCTCTGCATCACTCTCTTGAGCCTCTGCATCAACCTTTTAATCCTCTGCATCCCTCTTTTGAGCCTCTGCATCACTTTCTTAAGCCTCTGCATCACTCCCTTAAGCCTCTGCGTCACTCTCGTAAGCCTCTGCATCCCTCTCCTGAGCCTTTGAATCCATCTCTCGAGCCTCTGCATCACTCTCTTAAGCCTCTGCATCACTCTCGCGCGCCTCTGCATCACTTTCTTAAGCCTCTGCATCCCTCTCTTGAGCCTCTGAATCCCTCTCATAAGCCTCTGCATCACTCTTTTGAGCTTCTGCATCACTCTCTTGAGCCTCTACATCCCTCTCTTGAGGCTCTGCCTCACTCTCGTAAGCCTCTGCACCACTCTCTTGAGACTCTGCCTATCTCTGTTGAGTCTCTGCATCACTCTCTTGAGCCTCTGCATCCCTCTCTTGAGCCTCTGCAACACTCTCTTCAGCCTCTGCATCACTCTCTAAATCCTCTAAATCCCTCTCTTGATCCTCTGCATCAATCTTTTGAGCTTCTGCATCACTCTCTTGATACTCTGCATCACTCTCTTGAGCCTCTGCATTACTCTCATGAGCCTCTGCATCCCTCTCTTGAGTCTCTGCATCACTCTCTTGAGCTTCTGCATCACTTTCTTAAGCCTCTGCATCCCTCTCTTAAGCCTCTACTTCATTCTCTTGAGCCTCTGCATCTCTCTCTTGAGCCTCTGCATCACTCTCTTGAGCCTCTGCATCATTCTCTTAAGCCTCTTCATCACTCTCTTGAGCCTCTGCATCACTCTCTTAAGCCTCTGCATCACTCTCTTGAGCCTCTGTATCCATTTCTTAAGCCTCTGCATCACTCTCTTAAGCTTCTGCATCACTCTCTTGAGCCTCTGCATCACTCTCTTCAGCCTCTGCATCCCTTTCTTGAGCCTCTGCATCATCCTCCTAAGCCTCAGCATCACTCACTTTAGCCTCTGCATCATTCTCTTCAGCCTCTGCATCCCTCTCTTGAGCCTCTGCATCATTCTCCTAAGCCTCTTCATCACTCTCTTGAGCCTCTGCATCACTCTCTTGAGCCTCTGCATCCCTCTCTTAAGCATCTGCATCACTCTCTTAAGCCTCTGCATCACTCTCTTTAGCCTCTGCATCACCCTCTTGAGCCTCTGCATCACTCTCTTGGGCCTCTGCATCACTCTCTTGAGCCTCTGCATTACTCTCTTGAGCCTCTGTATCACTCTCATGAGCCTCTGCATCACTCTCTTTAGCCTCTGCATCCCTCTCTTGAGCCTCTGCATCACTCTCTTCAGCCTCTTCATCCCTCTCTTCAGCCTCTGCAACACTCACTTCAGCCTCTGCATCACTCTCATAAGCCTCTGAATGCCTCTCTTGAGGCCTCTGCATAACTCTCTCGAGCCTCTGCATCACTCTCGTAAGCATCTGATTCACTCTCTCGAGCCTCTATATAACTCTCTTGATCCTCTGTATCACTCTCTTGAGCCTCTGCAACACCCTCTTGATCCTCTACATCACTCTCTTGAGAATCTGCATCATTCTATTGAGCCTCTGCATCCCTCTCTTAAGCCTCTACATCGTTCTCTTGAGCCTCTGCATACCTCTCTTAAGCCTCTACGTCATTCTCTTGTGCCTCTGCATCACTCTCTTAAGCCTCTGCATCCCTCTCTTGAGCCTCTGCATTTCTCTCTTTAACTCCTGCTTCTCTCTCATGAGCCTTTGCATCCCCTCTCTTGAGCCTCTGCATCCCTCTTTTAAGCCTTTGCATCACTCTCTTAAGCCTCTGCATCACTCTCTTAAGCCTTTGAATCACTCTCTTAAGCCTCTTCATCACTCTCTTGATCCCCTGCATCCCTCTCTCAAGCCTCTGCATAACTTTCTTGAGCCTCTGTATCACACTCTTTAGAGTCTGCATTACTCTCTTGAGCCTCTGCATCCCTCTCCTAAGCCTCTGCCTCACTCTCTTAAGCCTCTGCATCGCTCTCTTCAGCCTCTTCATCCCTCTCTTGAGCCTCTGCACCACTCTCTTCAGCCTCTGCATAACTCTCTCGAGCCTCTGCGTCACTCTCTTGATTCTCTGCATCACTCTCGGAAGTCTCTGAATCACTCTCTCAAGCCTCTGCATCACTCTCATGATCCTCTACATCACTCTCTTGAGCCTCTGCATTACTCTCTTGAATCTCTGCATCACTCTCTAGAGCCTCTGCATCACTCTCTTCAGCCTCTGCATCACTTTCTTAAGCCTCTGCTTCCCTCTCTTGATCCTCTGCATCACTCTCTTGAGCCTCTGCATCACTCTCTTAAGCCTCTGCATCACTCTCGTAAGCCTCTGAATCACTCTCTTGAGCCTCTGTATCACTCTCTTGAGCCTCTGTATCACTCTCTTGAGCCCCTGCATCCCTGTCTTGAGCCTCTGCATCACTCTCTTGAGCCTCTGCATCAACCTTTTAAGCCTCTGCATCCCTCTTTTGAGCCTCTGCATCACTTTCTTAAGCCTCTGCATCACTCTCTTAAGCCTCTGCATCACTCTCGTAAGCCTCTGAATCACTCTCCTGAGCCTCTGCATCCCTCATGAGCCTTTGCATCATTCCCAAGAGCCTCTGCGTCCTCTCTTGTGCCTCTTCATCCCTCAATTGAGCCTCTGCATCCCTCTCTTGAGCCTTTGCATCACTCTCTTGAACTCCTGCATCCTCTCATGAGCCTCTGCATCCCTCTCTTGAGCCTCTGCATCCCTCTCTTAAGCCTCTGAATCACTCTCTTAAGCCTCTGCATCACTCTCGTAAGCTTCTGAATCACTCCGTTGAGCCTCTGCATCACTTTCTTGAGCCTCTCCATCACTCTCTTGAGCCTCTGCATTCCTTTCTTAAGCCTCTGCATCATTCTCTTCAGCCTCTGCATCCCTCTCTTAAGTCTTTGCATCATTCTTTTCAGCCTTTGCATTCCTCTCTTAAGCCTCTGCATCACTCTCTTGACCCTCAGCATCCCTCTCTTGTGCCTCTACTTCCCTCACTCTAGCCTCTGCATCCCTCTCTTGGGCCCCTGCATCCCTCTCTTGAGCCTCTGCATCCCTCTCATGAGCCTCTGCATCCCTCTCTTAAGCCTCTGAATCTCTCTCTTAAGCCTCTGCATCACTGTCGTAAGCTTCTGCACTCCGTTGAGCCTCTGAATTCCTTTCTTAAGCCTCTGCATCATTCTCTTCAGCCTCTGCATCCCTCTCCTAAGCCTTTGCATCATTCTTTTCAGCCTCTGCATTCCTCTCTTAAGCCTCTGCATCACTCTCTTGATCCACAGCATCCCTCTCTTAAGCCTCTGCATCATTCTCTTTAGCCCCTGCATCATTCTCTTGAGCCTCTGCATACCTCTCTTAAGCCTCTACGTCATTCTCTTGAGCATCTGCATCACTCTCTTGAGCCTCTGCATCCCTCTCTTAAGCCTCTGCAATACTCTCTTCAGCCTCTGCATCACTCTCTTAAACCTCTGCATCCCTTTTTTGAGCCTATACATCACTCTCTTAAGCCTCTGCATCCCTTTCTTGAGCCTCTGCATCACTCTCTTGAGCCTCTGCATCACTCTCAAAAGCCTCTGCATCCCTCTCTTGTGCCTCTGCATCCCTCACTTGCGCCTCTGCATCTGAGCCTCTGCATCACTCTCAAGAGCCTCTGCATCCCTCTCTTGTGCCTCTGCATCCCTCACTTGAGCCTCTGCATCCCTCTCTTGAGCCTATGCATCACTCTCAAGAGCCTCTGCATCCCTCTCTTGTGCCTCTGCATCCCTCACTTGAGCCTCTGCATCCCTCTCTTGAGCCTCTGCATCACTCTCAAGAGCCTCTGCATCCCTGTCTTGTGCCTCTGCATCCCTCACTTGAGCCTCTGCTTCCCTCTCTTAAGCCTCTGCATCACTCTCGTAAGCCTCTGAATCACTCTCTTGAGCCTGTGCATCCCTCTCCTGAAGTCCTGCATCCCTCTCATGAGCCTCTGCATCCCTCTCTTGAGCCTTTGCATCAATCTCTTAAGCCTCTGCATCCCTCTCTTGAGCCTCTGCATCACTCTCTTAAGCCTCTGCATCACTCTCTTAAGGCTCTGCATCACTCTCGTAAGCCTCTGAATCACTCTCTTGAGCCTCTGCATCCCTCTCTTGAGCCTCTGCATCACTCTCTTCAGCCTCTGCAGCCCTCTCCTGAGCCTCTGCATCTTTCTCCTAGGCCTCTGCATCACTCTCCTGAGCCTCTGCATCACTCTCTTGAGCCTCGGCATCCCTCTCTTAAGAGTCTGCATCACTCTCTTGAGCCTCTGCATCATTCTCTTAAGCCTCTGCATCACTCTCTTGAGCCTTTGAATCCCTCTCTTGAGCCTCTGCATCAATCTCTCTCGAGCCTCTGCATCCCTCTCTTGAGCCTCTGAATCCCTCTCTTGAGCCGCTGCATCACTCTCGTGTGCCTCTGCATCACTTTCTTAAGCCTCTGCATCCCTCTCTTGAGCCTCTGAATCCCTCTCATAAGCCTCTGCATAACTCTTTTTAGCTTCTGCATCACTCTCTTGAGCCTCTACATCCCTCTCTTGAGGCTCTGCCTCACTCTCGTAAGCCTCTGCACCACTCTCTTGAGACTCTGCATAACACTCTTGAGTCTCTGCATCACTCTCTTGAGCCTCTGCATCCCTCTCTTGAGCCTCTGCAACACTCTCTTCAGCCTCTTCATCACTCTCTAAATCCTTTAAATCCCTCTCTTGATCCTCTGCATCAATCTTTTGAGCCTCTGCATCACTCTCTTGATTCTCTACATCACTCTCTTAAGCCTCTGCATTACTCTTGAGCCTCTGCATCATTCTCTTGAGCCTCTGCATCACTCTCTTAAGCCTCTTCATCACTCTCTTGAGCCTCTGCATCACTCTCTTAAGCCTCTGCATCACTCTCTTGAGCCTCTGTATCCATTTGTTAAGCCTCTGCATCACTCTCTTAAACTTCTGCATCACTCTCTTTAGCCTCTGCATCACTCTCTTCAGCCTCTGCATTCCTTTTTTGAGCCTCTGCATCATCCTCCTAAGCCTCAGCATCACTCACTTTAGCCTCTGCATCATTCTCTTCAGCCTCTGCATCCCTCTCTTGAGCCTCTGCATCATTCTCCTAGGCCTTTTCATCACTCTCTTGAGCCTCTGCATCACTCTCTTGAGCCTCTGCATCCCTCTCTTAAGCATCTGCATCACTCTCTTAAGCCTCTGCATCACTCTCTTTATCCTCTAGCATCACTCTCTTGAGCCTCTGCATCACTCTCTTGGGCCTCTGCATCACTCTCTTGAGCCTCTGCATTACTCTCTTGAGCCTCTGTATCACTCTCATGAGCCTCTGCATCACTCTCTTGAGCATCTGCATCCCTCTCCTGAGCCTCTGCATCCCTGTCTTGAGCCTCTGCATCATTCTTTTGAGTCTCTGCATCCCTCTCTTAAGCCTCTGCATCCCCTGTCTTGAGCCTCTGCATCATTCTCTTCAGCCTCTGCATCACTCTCTTATGCCTCTGCATCTTTCTCTTCAGCCTCTGAATCACTCTCTTGAGCCTCTGCATCACTCTCCTGAGCCTCTGCATCACTCTTTAAGCCTCTGCATCATTCTCTTCAGCCTCTGCATCTTTATCTTCGGCCTCTGCATCATTCTCTTCAGCCTCTGCATTCCTCTGTTAAGCCTCTGCATCCCTCTCATGAGCCCCTGCATCCCTCTCTGGAGCTTTTGCATCCCTCTTTTGAACCTCTGCTTCCCTCTCTTAAGCCTCTACATCACTCTCTTAAGCCTCTGCATCACTCTATTGAGCTTCTGCATCACTCTCTTGAGCCTCTACATCGCTATCTTGAGCCTCTGCATCACTCTCGTAAGCCTCTCGATCACTCTCTTGAGCCTCTGCAACACTCTCTTGAGCCTCTGCCTCACTCTCCTAAGCCTCTGCATCCCTCTCCTGAGCCTCTGAATCACTCTCTTGAGCCTCTCTATCACTCTCTTGAGCCTCTGTATCACTCTCTTGAGCCCCTGCATCCCTGTCTTGAGCCTCTGCATCACTCTCTTGAGCCTCTGCATCAACCTTTTAAGCCTCTGCATCCCTCTTTTGAGCCTCTGCATCACTTTCTTAAGCCTCTGCATCACTCCCTTAAGCCTCTGCGTCACTCTCGTAAGCCTCTGCATCCCTCTCCTGAGCCTTTGAATCCATCTCTCGAGCCTCTGCATCACTCTCTTAAGCCTCTGCATCACTCTCGCGCGCCTCTGCATCACTTTCTTAAGCCTCTGCATCCCTCTCTTGAGCCTCTGAATCCCTCTCATAAGCCTCTGCATCACTCTTTTGAGCTTCTGCATCACTCTCTTGAGCCTCTACATCCCTCTCTTGAGGCTCTGCCTCACTCTCGTAAGCCTCTGCACCACTCTCTTGAGACTCTGCCTATCTCTGTTGAGTCTCTGCATCACTCTCTTGAGCCTCTGCATCCCTCTCTTGAGCCTCTGCAACACTCTCTTCAGCCTCTGCATCACTCTCTAAATCCTCTAAATCCCTCTCTTGATCCTCTGCATCAATCTTTGAGCTTCTGCATCACTCTCTTGATACTCTGCATCACTCTCTTGAGCCTCTGCATTACTCTCATGAGCCTCTGCATCCCTCTCTTGAGTCTCTGCATCACTCTCTTGAGCTTCTGCATCACTTTCTTAAGCCTCTGCATCCCTCTCTTAAGCCTCTACTTCATTCTCTTGAGCCTCTGCATCTCTCTCTTGAGCCTCTGCATCACTCTCTTGAGCCTCTGCATCATTCTCTTAAGCCTCTTCATCACTCTCATGAGCCTCTGCATCACTCTCTTAAGCCTCTGCATCACTCTCTTGAGCCTCTGTATCCATTTCTTAAGCCTCTGCATCACTCTCTTAAGCTTCTGCATCACTCTCTTGAGCCTCTGCATCACTCTCTTCAGCCTCTGCATCCCTTTCTTGAGCCTCTGCATCATCCTCCTAAGCCTCAGCATCACTCACTTTAGCCTCTGCATCATTCTCTTCAGCCTCTGCATCCCTCTCTTGAGCCTCTGCATCATTCTCCTAAGCCTCTTCATCACTCTCTTGAGCCTCTGTATCACTCTCTTGAGCCTCTGCATCCCTCTCTTAAGCATCTGCATCACTCTCTTAAGCCTCTGCATCACTCTCTTTAGCCTCTGCATCACCCTCTTGAGCCTCTGCATCACTCTCTTGGGCCTCTGCATCACTCTCTTGAGCCTCTGCATTACTCTCTTGAGCCTCTGTATCACTCTCATGAGCCTCTGCATCACTCTCTTGAGCCTCTGCATCCCTCTCCTGAGCCTCTGCATCACTGTCTTGAGCCTCTGCATCATTCTTTGAGTCTCCGCATCCCTCTCTTAAGCCTCTGCATCCCCTGTCTTGAGCCTCTGCATCATTCTCTTCAGCCTCTGAATCACTCTCTTGAGCCTCTGCAGCACTCTCCTGAGCCTCTGCATCACTCTTTTAAGCCTCTGCATCATTCTCTTCAGCCTCTGCATCTTTCTCTTGGGCCTCTGCATCATTCTCTTCAGCCTCTGCATTCCTCTCTTAAGCCTCTGCATCCCTCTCATGAGCCCCTGCATCCCTCTCTGGAGCTTTTGCATCCCTCTTTTGAACCTCTGCATCCCTCTCTTAAGCCTCTGCATCACTCTCTTCAGCCTCTGCATCACTCTCTTGAGCCTCTGCATCCCCTCTATTAAGCCTCTACATCACTCTCTTAAGCCTCTGCATCACTCTATTGAGCTTCTGCATCACTCTCTTGAGCCTCTACATCGCTCTCCTGAGCCTCTGCATCACTCTCGTAATCCTCTCGATCACTCTCTTGAGCCTCTGCAACACTCTCTTGAGCCTCTGCCTCACTCTCCTAAGCCTCTGCATCCCTCTCCTGAGCCTCTGAATCCCTCTTTTGAGCCTCTGCATCACTCTCTTGAGCCTCTGCAACACTCTCTTCATCCTTTGCATTCCTCTCTTGAGCATCTGCATCACTCTCTTGAGCCTCTGCATCCCTCTCTTGAGCCTCTGCAACACTCTCTTCAGCCTCTGCATCACTCTCTTAAGCCTCTGAATCCCTCTCTTGTTCCTTTAATTCCCGCTCATGAGCCTCTGCATCACTCTCTCGAACCTCTGCATCACTCTCCTGATCCTTTGCATCACTTTCGTGAGCCTCTGCATCACTCTCTTAAGCCTCTGCATCACTATCTTAAGCCTCTGCATCCCTCTCTTGATCCTCTGCATCACTCTCTTGAGCCTCTGCATCACTCTCTTAAGCCTCTGCATCTCTCCCTTCAGCCTCTGCATCACTCTCTGGAGCCTCTGCATCCCTCTCTGGAGCCTCAGCATCCCTCTCTTGAGCCTCTGCATCACTCTCTTTAACCTCTTCATCATTCTCTTGAGCCTCTGCATCCCTCTCTTAAGCCTCTGCATCACTCTCTTGACCCTTTGCATCCCTCTCTTAAGCCTCTGCATCACTCTCTTGAGCCTCTGCATCCCTCTCTTGAACTCCTGCATACCACTCATGAGCCTCTGCATCCCTCTCTTGAGCCTTTGCATCACTCACTTAAGCCTCTGCATCACTCTCTTGAGCCTCTGCATCACTCCCAAGAGCATATACATCACTATCTTGTGCCTTTTCATCCCTCACTTGAGCCTCTGCATCCCTCTCTTGAGCCTCTGCATCACTCTCAAGAGCCTATGCATCACTCTCTTGTTCCTCTTCATCCCTCCCTTGAGCCTCTGCATCCCTCTTTTGAGAATCTGCATCCCTCTCTTAAGCCTCTGCATCACTCTGTTAAGCCTCTGCATCACTCTCGTAAGCCTCTGAATCACTCTGTTGAGCTTCTGCATCCCTCTCTTGAGCCTCTGAATCACTCTCTTCAGCCTCTGCATCCTTCTCTTGAGCCTCTGCATCACTCCTCTTGAGCCTCTGCATCACTCTCTGTAGCCTTTGCATCACCATCTTGAGCCTCAGCATCCCTCTCGTGAGCCTCTGCAGCACTCTCTTGAGCCTCTTCATCATTCTCTTGAGCCTCTGCATCCCTCTCTTAAGCCTCTGCATCCCTCTCGTAAGCCTCTGCATCACTCTCTTGAGCCTTTGCATCCCTCTCTTAAGCCTCTGCATCACTCTCTTGAGCCTCTGCATCCCTCTCTTGAACTCCTGCATACCTCTCATGAGCCTCTGCATCCCTCTCTTGAACCTTTGCATCACTCTCTTAAGCCTCTTCATTCCTCACTTGAGCCTCTGCATCCCTCTCTTGAGCCACTGCATCCCTTCCTTGAGCCTCTGCATCCCTCTCCTGAGCCTCTGCATCCCTCTCTTAAGCCTCTGCATCACTCTGTTAAGCCTCTGCATCACTCTCGTAAGCCTCTGAATCACACTGTTGAGCTTCTGCATCCCTCTCTTGATCCTCTGAATCACTCTGTTTAGCTTCAGCATCCCTCTCTTGAGCCTCTGCATCACTCTCTTCAGCCTCTGCATCACTCTCTTAAACCTGAATCCTTCTCTTGAGGCCTCTGCATTACTCTCTCGAACCTCTGCCTCACTCTCTTAATCCTCTGCATCACTCTCATGAGCCTCATCACTCTCATGAGAAAAGGAAAATCAGGAACATTTTAGTTAATTCTAATGAAAACACATTGATTTTTATCATTTGTATTGGAAGCAACATCTTTATACGTCTTTTTTTAGGGTTTAAAAAATACGAAACGTCGCTTTATGATTCGAAGTTAAAATCCTCAAATTTGGCATAATAATGATTTTTTTCACGTTTTTCATGTAGTTTGATATTACGTAAATATATTCATTTTTACCAATATTTCGATACTATTTCATGTCATATCACGATATGTGATTTCACCTTCAAATCACAGATTTTCGCATAATATTACATTATAAGCAAGTTTTCTTGCATTTTATTTCGTACTAAAAATCATCGAATTCAGCAATATTTTCACGTTTATCATCCCATTTTCCTATATGTGATATAAACAAAATATCATCGAATTAGGCAATATTTTGCTGTTTTTCCACGTTTGTTTGAATTTTCAGTTTATTATTAATTCATTAAATATACGATGAAAATGATGCAAACACATAATTGATTAGAAATTAACCTTAAACACTTAATTTTCAATCAACTATTTGTTTCTCGTTAAAATACTGAGTAAGATATTGAAAAGGGGAAAAGTTCTGTTTTATTGCATATATCGACGTTTCAGCCGGATTAAAGCGGGTTTACGTGTACATCTTCCATTGGTAATATAAACGGAAAATCAGGAACGTTTTAGTTAATTCTAATGAAAACACATTGATTTTTATCATTTGTATTAGAAGCAACATTGTCATATGTCTTTTCTTGGATCTAAATAATACGAAACCTCGCTCAATGATTTGAAGATAAAGTCCTCAAATATGGTAATATAGTGAATTTTTCACGTTATTCATGTAGTGTGATTTTACGTATATATATTCGTTTTTACCAATATTTCGATACTATTTCATGTAGTATCACGATATGTGATTTTGCTTTCAAATCTCAGATTTTCGCATAATAATGCATTTTTAGCAAGTTTTCTTGCATTTTGTTCCGTACTAAAAATCATCGAATTCAGCAATATTTTGACGTTTATCATCCCCCTTTGCCTTTATGTGATATAAACAAAATATCATCGAATTAGGCAATATTTTTC